>NW_011966961.1:2569-5349 GCF_000949405.1 Vollenhovia emeryi | reverse complement strand
AGCTTGCCCTCTTTGGGGAGGAGCACCAGCCTCGCCTTCTTCCACAGCCCCGGGAAGATGCCCCCCTCCAGACACCGGGTATACAACCCCTCCAGTCTGTCGGAGAGCTCCCCCAGGGCTGCCTTCAAAATTATGCCGGGGACCCCGTCCGGACCCGGCGCCTTGCCCTTCTTGAGCTTCTTAGCCGCTCGCGCCAGCTCCGTCCGGGTAATCCCCAGCTCCTCCTGCCAGGGCTGATGCTCCTCCCCGTGCTCCGCATCCCGTGGAGGAGGACCGCCATCGTCCCCCGCTGGGAATAGGGCTTCCACCACCTCTTGGAGAAAGCGTGGGTCCAAATTCTCCACCGTCGGAGGTGCCCCCGAACTCAACTTGTTCATTACAAGTTTATAGGGGCGCCCCCAAGGGTCCTCGTTAAGGGAGCTAATCAGCTCCTCCCACGCTTTCTCCTTGGCAGTTCTAATTGCCGCCCGCAACGCTTTCCTTCTTTGGCGGTACTCCTCCACGAGCCTCTCCTCCTCCGCAGGTGGAGTTCCTCTCCTCCTTCTAGCCCGCAGGACGGCTCTCCTGGCGGCCACCGAGGATTTCCTCAGCGCGTCTATCTCTTCCGACCATCAGTAGGCCGCCCTGCGGGCCACGAATCCGGCGCGCGGCATAGCGGCGTCGCACGCACTCACCAGCACCCGCTGTACCCATCTGGCCTCCTCTTCCACTGTGGGCGCAGGGTCCGGCTGCGCCCACAGTGCCGCAATTAGGGACTCCTTGAGCTTATCCGGGTCCAGCTTGTCCGCTCTCCACCTGACCATTCGCTGTTGCAGACTCCTCCTCTCGTTCTCCCAAGTGAACTTTATATGGATGGGAAGGTGGTCGGAAAGCAACTCAAGGCCTTCCGCCACCTCCCATCCACTTATCCTCCTCGCGGCCGCAGGGGAAGTCCACGTCAAGTCGACGATTGACTCCCCCTGCGGCCTTACGCAGGTGCTAACGCTCCCTACATTTTCTAAGTGGAGGCCTAGGCGCGCGGCCCAGGCCTCCACGTCTGCCCCCTTGGCATCTGGCCGCCGGGAACCCCAAAGTGCCGATTTGGCATTGAAGTCCCCGGCGACCAGAATTGGTCCGGGGAGATACTCCCGGACCAAATCCTCCAGCTCCTCCAGTCTCGCGTCCGCTTCGGCACGGGTAAGGCTAGGCCTCAGGTAGACCCCTATTACAAATAGGGGCCCCCATTTGACCGCCACCCAGCCCTCCCCGGCCTTGAGTCTCGAGAAGGGGGGAGCCTGCTCCCCCGTTCTCCTCCACACGATCGCCGCCGAACCGTCCGTGCTCCCCGCCCAACAGGGGTTCTTAGGAACACGGTACGGCTCAGCGACGATGCCAAGTCCGCAACCACGCTCCGCCAGGCTGTGGAGGAACAGATCCTGAGCCTGGCAGGCGTGGTTGAGATTCGCCTGGAGCGCCACTAACGCCGTGAAGGCGACGCCTTCCCAGCCTCCTCCTGGCTGTTTCTCTCGTTCGGGTGCGTTCCCTGCGCCGCCGGCTCGGTCTCCGTGGGCTCTTCTTGCTGCCTAGGCTGACCTGCTGTCTGCCCCTTTTCCCGGCCTTCCTCTCTACTCTTTCTGGCTGCCCTCTTCCTCTCGTTTTTGCTCGGGAGTCGACACGCCGCCCCTCCAGCCTTGTGGTCTCCCTTTGCATACTGCGCAATCAGGGGTTTCGGTACATCCCTGCGCCTTATGCCCTTCTTTGCCGCACCGGTAGCAAAGCATGCTCCTGTCGGTGCTGCTCCTGCATTGCGCTCTAATGTGCCCCCTCTCCAGGCACCTGAAGCACACTAACGGGCGGGGGTCGAGCAGTTCCACCCTGCACAACACCCAGCCCAGCCTTATCCTTTTCGCCTCAGCTGTTCTTCTCGCCACCTCGAGTCCACACTGTATCCAGCACGTGCCCATTCCGCCAGGGGTCCGCCGGATGGGGCCCACCTTTACATCGTCCGGGAGCCCACCACCAGCCTTCGTCACCGCGGCCCGAATTTCCTCTTCCGAGACGGATTCGTCTAGGTCTTTAATCCTGATCTCCGCCCTTTTTTCGGGGCGGGTGACCTTGACGCCTTTGCCCTCCCCAACTGTTTTTATTGTGGTGGCAAGCGCGTCTGCCCTGACCTTGGCCTCGGCACCTCCAGATATCTCGAGCAGGGTAGCTCCGTTCAAGGCTTTCCTGCTCTTGACCTTGTCTATTCCCAGGTCCTCCAGTTTGATCTGGGACCTTAGGAATCTCATCCCCTCAGCAGCCTGACCCTCCGGGAATGAGATCGCCACCGCAGCGGTTTTAGGCAACCTCCTCTTCGGCTGCTCCTTCTGCCCCTTCTTCTCGGCTCCGTTGATGGTCGCCGTAGTCGCAGGCTTCCCTGTTTTTGCCACCGGATTTGGTTCCTTTTTTTCCGGCTTCTTCCTCCCCTTTCTCACCACCTCCGCCCAGGAGGTGGTTGGCTTGGCTAGAGCCGGGGTCCTCCTTGGAGGGCTTCTTTTCCTCCTTCGGCTTGGTCTCCTTGCTTTTTCGGACGATCTGCGCCGCCGTCTCTCGCCCTCAGCCTCACCTTGTTCTTCATCTCATCCACGCTGGTGACGACTGGGAGTCTCTTCCCAGTCTCCCCCTTTCCTGTTGGGATTCGGCTCAGCGCTCCCTGGCACCTAGTGATTAAGTTCTCCAGGTTGCGCTTCACCTTGTCTGAATCCCCACAGACTACCTCCTTTATGGAGACTCCCTCCATGACTCGCCTGATGCCCTCC
>NW_011966961.1:0-2136 GCF_000949405.1 Vollenhovia emeryi | reverse complement strand
CCATCTTTCCCCTCTTGACGGCCTCTTGTTTTCGGCCCTGGGCTTTTGGCTTCCTTTGGTTCGCCAGCCTTGTTGTCCTCCCTTGGTCCTGCGCTCGTGTGCTGGCCTGGGAGGAATGGTTTGCTTCCTGCCGCACGTCGGGCACCTCCATCACTACCTCAGGCATTTCCTCGACCATGTCCGTTTCCCTGACTGTGGCCGTTTCCTCCGCTTTCTTTTCTGCCGCTATCCTTGCGGCTCTCTCCTCTTGGAGGAGGGCCGTGAGCTTTGCCACCTGGTCTTCCAAGCTCCTGACCCTCTCTTTCCACCTCTCTATCTCTTCCGATGCCGCGCTGTTGGGGCCCGCTGGCTTTGTGGCCACCACAGTTGCCGCCGCTCGTAGCGTCGCGGAAGACGCCTTCAGGTCCCTAACGTACATGCCCTTCAAGTTAGACGACCTTTCGGCAACCTTGACGACGACGTTGATGTTTTCCAACATCTCTGCCGCCATCTCCTCCTGGCTGAGGGTTTCCATTCGACGAATGGTCTCCTTCTCCGGCGTCGCACTCCTTGGGGCCACCTTTGGGTTAGCCACCTCCTCCAGTGCCTTTTTTTCGGCTTTGAGTAGCCGGATCCCCCTCTTAACCTGCTCCCTCTTCTTCTTTTTGATCCCCTCGAACGTCGTTGGGGGCCTCCCTCTCTTCTTCCGTTTACCCGTGATATGGTCCACGGAAGAGGTCGATGACACCTCGCTATCTGTGTCGGAGACATCATCCTCCCTCTCTTCTACCTCCGTGTCGGACCAGTCTGAGTCCGGGATCGGGAGATCCTGGATCCTCTTGGAGGATCGCGGCCCTGGCTTGTTCCGCGTTCTCACAGCCAGCACCCTGGCTCCGTCTCGTCGGGTCTCTCCTTGGGGCTCTGCCGACCCACCTCCCTTTGTCCCCTTGGAGTTGCCCGCTTCACCGTCTTGAATCTCCGCATGGTTTTTTGTTGTGTGTTTAGATTTCATGATGGCAGATATAGTTTACTCCGGTTCGCCCATCATGGGACCCCCACCGCAGTGGGGGTACTATCCCCGGTTAAGTAAAACCCTATTTATGGGCCGGGAAGCGGAGAAGCCGCTTGTCGGGGAGCCACCCCTATCCCGGCCAGTGACTCTATAAAAAGGGTTCCTGGAGACGGCCAGGTCCACCATTATGTTAGAGGTTTATCCTCACCCCAGGGACGGGACGCGTGCCGATCCGTTCGGTCGCTCATCCCGCCCCCGGGCTAGAGCTCGCCGAGGAACTCTCCCCCTCAGCTGGGTACGGAGGGTCGGCGGCTAACCGGCCCCCCCATACCCGCGCCCGGACTGCCGGCTTCAACTCCCTGATAGGCTCCAGACGGACGAGACGGGAGCGGTTTTCCCACATTGAACATGCCACTTCCTGCGGACTTTGCCAGTAAACTGGGCTTACGGTCCCGCGTAGTCCATGGCAGAGGTCAGGTACAGACGTCACCGCTCGTCCCCGGTCGGGGGGTTTACTACTCCCCCCTTGGTTAGTCTCAGGGAAATATCCACCGGCAGCCGGCCGCGGCCCATTCACACACACCATGCACACAAACCGGTCCTCCGCCCTCCACGGCCAGCCCCGTACGCCAGGCCGCACGCCCCAGCAGCGGGACGTCGGCCCCAGACGCAGGGACCGACCGCTTCATCACGGAAGACCGGGTGTTGGTCGGCTGGCTTGCCGACCAACTCCTCAGACCCCGAGGCCCTGCCTGGGAATACGTCCCAGCGGCCCTCAGGGTCTTCCGGGAGACCGGACCCTGCCTCGGAAACGTCCGAGCGGCCCCGATCCCCCGTCCTGGCCGGGCCAACCGGGCGACGCGGGTCTAGGACCCGACGTGTACCCGGGGCCCCGCCCCCTCCCGGAAGGGCCGGATTACATCCGACCCAACCGCGAGAGGACTCTCCCCTCTTCCCTCCTGCTCCCACTCCCTCGCCCCCCCCTTATGCCAGGCCGCACGCCCCAGCAGCGGGACGTCGGCCCCAGACACAGGGGTTGACGAGTTCACGGAAACAGGAGGGCGCTGAGCGACAGATTGCCGCCCAGCTTCAAACTGCCTTCCCACTCCGCGGATCCTGGAGACCAGTTTACCGCGGAGGTCCGG
>NW_011966960.1:72057-76858 GCF_000949405.1 Vollenhovia emeryi | reverse complement strand
CGATGTTTCTTGAAAGTATTCAAATTATTCTTATTTCACTCTTAAAGCTTCCTCTATGAGGAAGCCATAACAATGGAAGCAATGTGCAAATTTCTAATTAGAAAAAAAAGTAAAGTACAGTGTGCAAATTAGAAAGCACATGTCTTCCTGATAGAGGAAGCTTTAAAGGCGAAATAAGAATAATTTGAATACTTTCAAGAAACTTCGTAGTAAAGTTAGATTTCTCTCTTAAAGCTTCCTCTATGAGGAAGCCATAACAATGGAAGCAATGTGCAAATTTCTAATTTGCCTACTTTAATGATGAGGAAGAAATGTGCAAATTTCCAATTTGCACGCTTCAATGATGAGGAAGCAATGTGCAAATTTCTAATTCGCACACTTTCAAGAAACATCGAAAAAAGTTAGATTTCGCTCCTAAACCTTCCTCTATGAGGAAGCCATGTGCAAGTTTCTAATTTGCACACTTTATTTTAATTAGTCTCCGAAATCGATTTTACGACTATTTCTTCACCTTTGTATATTTTATCATCCAAAAGAAAAATGAAAAGAATAGATGACTTTAATTTGATGTCATATTGACCAAAATATGACATATATTTGGTCAATATGACATCAACTTGACATCATCTTGACTTTTTATTTTCCTTGGATATTAATGTGAATATAAATACGTGATAGGGGTCAAAACAGAAGAAATTCTGCTGTCTCACATTGTTGTTGAGAGCGTCATCGTAGTTATTCAAACCATTATGACTATACTCATAATCTTCCCCATATGGGGATTGGAATGTAAAGGATCAATATTCGCTGCTTTCGTCTTTATATTTCTCAACGGATTTTGTGGATTGATGTACGGTGAGTACTCCACTTTATATATCAAGAAGCGTACAGCAGCAATTCAGAAACTGATGGAAATTACACTGATTGTTTGTCTTAATGCATTTGCAGGTTTTGTTATATCTATCTTTTGCACATCTTTTTTCTCGGCCCTCTTCTCTTCATCCGGAAGTTTGTTGCCGATGATATCACTGAATGGTGAGATTTGTAATCTTTCTGTTTTTCGGAAATAATTTCTTATTTGGATTTGTTATTAAATTAATTCTAAAATTAAAGTTCTTTATTACGTAACGATATATAAACAGTTCGCTTAGTCTCATATAGAAGAGTAATATATAAAATTTTATAATAAGAAATAAATGTCAAAATTAACATTTACAGTATACAGCGGCGATTTATCTTATTATAATACATGAATCAAATTTTCACTAATATACTAATTTAACAAAATTGTAGGATACTTTTGACCGTTAAAGGCCGATGTTTTGCAGTGCACCTTTATTAAATTGATTATTTCAAAATTTTAATGATTTTATCATGTAACAATAGTATATTGTTAATATATATGTATATACATATATATAAGACTTTAGAAAATATTTGTTAAAATTAATGTCAACAGCATAAGGCTAAGTATCTTACGTTAAAGAAATGTTTATTTTATTAATACATTAATGTGACGAAATCATAGGAAGTTTATGGCCATTGGAGGGAATGCCGAAAGTGCTTCGCTGGATTAGCTACCTCGTACCAACTACATTGCCCTCCCAATCTTTGAGGGGAATCATTTTCAAAAATTCTGCAATATCTGATTCTGAAGTTTATATTGGTTTTTTTACAATATTAGGATGGATAATGCTGTTCTTTGTTGTAACTATATTTGGTATAAGATTGAAATCGTCGTAATATTATCAAGAAATGTAAAAAGAAGTTTTTTATCTACATGATATAAATACAGCCTAGCATTGTCTACAAAGTACAGTAGACAAATATATGCAGAGTGCGCATTTAAAAGTTTTACTGAATTAAATTAAATTGGTAAGATAATCTCGTTTCTTGTAAAAACAAATGAACAACACGACGGGCCAATAATAATACGCGCAATAAGAGGTGAATGTCTGTATGTACTTTAATATTTAGTGTATATTTTAAGCGAACGTTTCGGTGTCACAGCACCTTCATCAGCGCAGAAATTAAATTACATCAATATGATTTAACTATATAATCGTCTAATATATTTACAATAATCATGGTCAACGGATAAAAGATAAATATGAATTTATGAGCAATTAAACCAAAGATACATATTTTCGACCAACGCGCAACGCCTTCGCTTCAATGTAAAAAGTCCGTTATGTACTATTGTCCATAATTATTAAATTAATTGTAAGTGGGAGAATTCCGCCATTTCTCCTATACCATGTTTGCAGACAAGAATAGGATGCTCTTATTCAGTTTATCTGATCAAGTGAGTGGTCCATTCAAAGAATTATTTCAAATGATTTAATTTGGTGTTATATATTAAAGAATTTATTAATCGGAATTTAAGTGTATTAAGGTTGACTTACGTTAGATATCACGCACGCACGCACGCACGCACGCACGCACGCACGCACGCACGCACGCACGCACGCACGCACGCACGCACGCACGCACGCACGCACACACACACACACACACAGTTACCAATGGAATTTGAGATAATTCGAGAACAGAAAGGAAGCAGTCAGTATCATCCGCCTGACAAGTTCAGACTGAGCCGGTTGTGACAAGTAAAATTAGATATGTTTATAGCAATTATAACAAATGGTGTTTATCTTTACCAGGTTTTTTAATGTTGAAATCATATATACGCACGCACGCACACAGTATAAATCCGACCGAGCAACCTCCACATGGTACATACACCTTGGGTAATGCTAATGCTATAAGCGATACCTGAACTTTGTCAACTCATATCTCGAGAAGCACTTAACCAAAGAGAGTTTGTCTGTAGTGTTTTGGAAAGGTCTCGAGGTCACCTATAAGAATATGTAATCATAAATAGGGGGTTCCATTTAAAAAAATGGCAGCGACCTCCATATAATCATAAAAAATTAATTTTTTTCGAATATTAATTTTACCATTATATAGCCTTTTTAACACCGTACAACTTTTGTCTGAAACATTTTTCCGTATCTCCCATATTATGGAGGTAATACACAATACTAAACGCTCGCACGCACACACACACACTCACACACGCGCGCGCGATGTGCAAAATCCGACCGGCAACCTCCACGTAGTGCACATTGGGTAACGCTAATGCCGGCGGTAAACATCATTTTTCAAGAAAATACATGGTTCGCTTCAAAGTAACTCTGTAAAAAAAATCGTAAGAAAATTTTAAAAAAGCATTTTATAGGTAAAATGTCGTAGATTGTGGACCTTGTATCGAATTTGTTGAGAGAAATTTTTGTATCGAGCTGCAATGTGTCAAATATACGTAATTTTCAGGAACAAAACAAGGTATTCTTTTTTAAAACACAGAACGAAGAAAATGAACATATTTAAATAAATCGTTGACAGGGTTTTAAAGCTGAAACTTCAAGCTTTAAAATGCTTTTTTAATTTTGAGTCTACGATAATTTTTCGCTGAGTTTCAGTGGTTTGAAAATAGCCCAACTTTTAGGGTATGAAAAGTGTTTCCTTTTTTTTTAGTAGTGTATTTTATTAGAAGAAAAAACATTTTTATCTTCTCTACAAAAGTAACTTCTCTACAAAAGTAATGATATCATTAAATTGCGACAACTAAAATGGATATTTTACTGCAATATTATAATGTTACTTATACATTACGTAATATTATATGCTACGTGGGTTTAGAGCGCTGTATAGAAATATTTAAGTCGTATGTTCCCACACAGCACCGAAATATTTCAGAAAGCTCTCAAAAAGCTGTCAATGAAATATGAAACCTTTCAAAAAAATATTTCAGATATGTTTCAGATACATGAAATGTCCGCGAAACTGAGATATCATAAATGTTTCTGAAATATTTCTGAAATGCTTCAGAAATATCTCTTAAATGCTTCGGAAATATTTCTGAAATGCGTCGGAAATATTTCTGAAATGCGTCGGAAATATTTCTGAAATGCGTCGGAAATATTTTTGAAATGCTTCAGAAATATCTCTTAAATGCTTCAGAAATATTTCTGAATGATTTCTATATTACATATCAATATTAATTTCCAAGTTATATGTTGGATAGCTTTCAATAATATATGTTTTAGAGATTACGTACGAAATATTTCTCTGAAATGTTTCGTAATATTTCTGAAATATTTCAGTGAGAAGGATCATAAATGATTTCGATGAAACATTTCAGAAATATTTCTGAATGATTTCTGTATTACATTTCAATATTAATTTCCAAGTTATCCCTGATGGAAAAATTTTGCTGAAAACGTAATGAAATTTGCTGAAATTTGGTTAAAAATCTCTTGCAATTGACCCAATTTCATTCTCATTTCAGCAATTTTTGATCATTAAAACATTTATTTTCAGTAAAATTCTGCAAATTTCATAATATACATTTCAAATTTTTTTTCATTAATTTTTAGTAATATTAATTCATATTAATACTAATATTAATATTAATTTTAAAAAAAATCATAAGTTTATGAAATTCAATGAAATACTGTGAAATTAGATGAAAGTTAATTAATATTACTAAAAATTAGTGAAAAAATTTTGAAATGTATATTATGAAATTTGCAGAATTTCACTGAAAATAAATTTTTTAACGAAAAATTGCTGAAATGATAATGAAATTGGGTCAATTGCAAGAGATTTTCAACTAAATTTCAGCAAATTTCATTACGTTTTCAGCAAAATTTTTCCATCAGGGATATGTTAGATAGCTTTCAATAATATATGTTTTAGAGATTACGTACGAAATATTTCTCTGAAATGTTTCGTAATA
>NW_011966960.1:51888-62857 GCF_000949405.1 Vollenhovia emeryi | reverse complement strand
TTATTAAAAAAACTAGTTGAAAAAATTTTTTTTTTTCAATAAACACATGTACATAGAATGTTCGGCAAATATACACATGTATATTGCATGGATATAAATTGCATCTACAGCGCGTTGCATTTGCACATACCTACGATATCCAATGTATGTCGTTGATATATCACTGCATGTTCATAGGATATGTCATATACACTGATGTATATGCAATGTATATACATTGGATGTCAAAATGCTATCTGGGATATCATAAATAAGTCACCAAAACGTAGCCAAAAATGTATCAAATGAGATCATTATGATTTTTCCAAAATGACTTTTAAGTGATGTCATAATGATGTCATTATGAGTTTTATGTTCTACCTGGGTAGGGTATACAATGTCTTTGGCATAAAATATTTCAAAAAGTTAGGGTCTTCATAATAAATTCATGAAACGGGATAACCTAACTTTTTTACAGTATTTTTCATTTAATTACAACCCTGTTTAAAATAATAGATTATCGATTACATGCAATTTCAATATAAATTAAGAAGATTCTGATTTATTTACATTGAAATTATGTATGTAATCTAATGTAATCTAATCGCATTCTACTTAATATTTTAAAAAGGGAAATTACTCAAAAATCTGACATGCTGGGAAATTCTGCGGCCAGATTCGTTTTCAGCATAAAAAGAACTCTATCAGATTCACCTACTCTAGTGCTTTTTGTAATTAACGAACCTAAATTTTCGCGGGCAGTTTTGTGTTGTTTATTAAAAATTTTAGAATCTATTCAGATCTCATGATTATTCTCGAAAGGTGAGACAAAAATTGACTGTGAAAAATCGATCTCTCCGTTCTAACGGTTCATGTTGGAATCTCATAATCTTTAATATGGAATGCCTAACGAGATTTCGTGACTCGGGCAAAATTCCAGATCGATTCGTCGGAGACCAGTCGCATGACGGTGAATTCGTTGGTGCTTCGCCTTGAACGAACAAGGAAGTGAGCGATAGACACAGGCGATATAGACCCGATAGACAATGTCGAGGGACCTGACGGTAATCGCGCGGGATACGCCTTGATGATGTTCATCCGAGGATGTATTCCTATCTACGATTGCGCAACGATTGAACGGACGGCGAAACAATGCGTGCGTCGTCGTGAGCTAAACGGAAAGGGACGACTGTCGGGATCGTGACGCGGTGGCCTTGGAGCAATCCCGATCGGATGACCCCGTCTCCTCTCGCGGAACCGGCGGGATCCGAAAATGACAATAAGTCGGCGATGATGATGATGGTGAAACGTTCCGTACGCGGCGTCCGTCCGCCGTCGCTGCGAGGATGACGAGGACGTGGACGGTATGCGGCTTCACGCGGCTTCTCGTCCTCGTACCCGTTACCGTCTGCGCGACGATCACCTACGTCAACGGCAACGAGGACTCGTCCCCGCGATGCAACGATCGCGGTTACGCTAATCGCAGCAATAGTAAGCAAACGGAGTTCAAGGTGGAATGATAGCGGCTCGTACAATTCGGCTTTCACGAATTAAATTAATAAGGGCAAGGCCGGAACGCGCAACTACCGTGAAGTGTGAGGCGATTCTTCGGTCGTTCATTCTTTACGGATCGTGTCTAATCGATTATTAGGTCGTACTCATTGTCCAGCGAATGTATAAAGCCGATTGCTTCATACGTCCGCTAACGTCTCTTTTTATTTTCAATCTGAGGGAGGCAGAGAGACAATTTTACCATATGTATAGTCTTCTTTATTTTTCCTCCGTTATTATAAATAGTTATTATAAATAGCGTGACAAACGAGGCGAATGTGTATATACGTTTTTCTTTTTTCAGAAACCTTCTCCCAGTGTAAATACGACGTCGACTGTATTCCGAACGCGTTTTGCCGGAACCAGCAGACCTGCTCGTGCAAAGATGATCACATCGAGTTTAGGAGTAATAATAACTACAAATGTTTAAGAGGTACTCTTTGTTTCTTTATCTTTCGAGCGCGATATCAACGTTCACGCGTTAACGTTACACTGAGAAAAATGTCCGATTAAATGTTATCGGATAATCCAATTACATAAGAACAAACGGATATATCCAATTAAATTGTATATCCGATGAAAAATATAATCGGTTTGTCAACCAAATTTCATCGGATAAATTTCATCGGATGTGTCCATAATGTAATCGGAAAACGTAATCGGAAAAATTAACCATCGGAAACACTATTTAATCGGTTTATCCGATGGAAATTTTTCTCAGTGTAGGAATGAAATAGGATTTTAGAGAAATTTCCGATAGAAATATTTTGCTAACAGCACTGAAATCGATGAAGAGTCGACGAAACAATAGTTATTGAAAAAGTATACTGAATGTATGTCAAAACGAATCATAATTTTCCTAATTCAATGTAATACTGCGCAATGTAAGGGAATTTTAAGTATACTGTTGAAGAGTAATAAAGAAATTAGAAAATATTCAATATGAGATTTACCGAATTGAACTAACAACCGTGTTACTTTTTAATGAATTTTTACTGAAATATTGATGAGATGATATAATGAAGCGGAGTTCAATTCAGAGAGGTTTTTAAATTAAGAGATTTCGTTATATTTTCAGTAAAGTTTTTCCACCCCAGGAATATCCCCCGAGATATAGCAAGCACCGCTCTAGATCTCGGTCTAATTATTCTAATAGTCGGGAACGATGTCGTCGACCTCGAGATCCCGCGGAGATATCCGTTCATCCCTATTCCTATCCGTTCCTTTCTCACGATCCCGCCTCACCTGGAGCGTGTCGTTCGTCGTGCTTGTTGAGCCGACAGAGATCACGAATAATTTCTATAAATGAGTCAGGACGGCGTAAATCCGTCCCTCTCAACACGATCGTGAGGCGATTGAATAAAGTTGGCTTCTAGAACAAACTTTATGGAAGTCGGAACTCTGTCGATCCGGCAAATTCGCTCAACATTTTATGATTAACATTAAAATCATATATTTCGTCCATCGATTATACGAAATCTGAATCGCGCTCGAAATTTCGCTATATTATTTCTGTACGTTATATATATTTAATAACGTTATCTTCAAATACTGTGGATTCGAATGAAGAAAGAGGCTCATTCGAGCTTCTGTTAATCCTTTGCGGCGCGACATAAAAAGAATTTGTTTTCTAAAGGACAAACTTTTATTATACAGAGTGTACCAAAACCACCGGATATTCTTCCGATCATACATTCTTTAGAAAATTTCAAGACGAAAATTCTAATACAAAAATGTTGAGGCTATAATAGTTTTTAAATAGTAAGCGACTTTATTTCACAAATGACGGGCCTGAGATTTCGCGCGCTCAGGTACAGCGACGTGACAAATGATAAAAGTGTTCCTACGAATGTCCCCCTTTTTAGCATAGTAACAACTCGTGGTCTTAATTATTCGAAGCTTCTCAATTTCGAAGCTTTGAAGAATTGGAAGAAACGAAAAAACTTCAAATATCAAATTTTCGAGGTTTTCAAATTTTTCGAAGATTCGAAATTTCAAATTTTCGAATTTTCGAAGTTTCGAATATTCAAAGTCAACTAATGCATTAACATATAAGTTTTCAAAGACCATACCAAAATTTATTTCCTTCGATTTAATTGTGTTTCTTTTTGCGCGATGGACAAATGTGTGTCCAACAAAAAGTACGTTTGTTTTTTTTATACTTGGTAATGACATAATTAGTTGGCATTTAATTAGTTCACAGTTATAATAAAAACGATTAATTTTGCAAAATTTGTTATTTGTTTTTATCTTGTTAATATAATACATTCATTGACTTCGAATATTCGAAACTACGAAACTTCGAATCTTCGAAAAATTTAAACACTTCAATTCTCGAAGAATTTCTACGAAGCTTCGAAAATTCGAAGCTTTAAAATTGAAAATCTTCGAAGAAAAATTCCAGCTCTAGTAACAACTTTCGTAATAACTGATATTGATCGATCACTTTGACAGCTGCAACACTTTGAAGTTACAACATGTTGCAAATTTTTACTTGAATTAAATAAACAGGGTGACGTTCATAGGAACACTTTTATCACTTATCATGTCGCCGCGCCTGAGCACGCGAAATCTCAGGCCTGTCGTTTGTGAAATATAATCGCTTATTATTTAAAAACTATTATAGCCTCGACATTTTTGTATTAGAATTTTCGACTTGAAATTTGCTAAAAAATCTGCGCATAAAAGGATATCCGGTGGTTTTGGTACACCCTGTATACAAATACTTATAAATAAGCGTCAATTGTACAAACAATAAGAAAAAATAAAAAGTAATATTACATAATAATATTAATTGTATCCCATGTCTTGAAAAATAATGCGAATATTCAATTATGCATCTCGTAGTCACAACCCAAGGAGAACAGAAAGTCAGGATGATGTCAATTTGATGTCATATTGACAACATCCTGACTTTTTGTTCTCCTTGGGAATAAGTTCAACGTAATGACGAAAAAGTCAAAGAGCACAGTGATTTCACGACGGAGCCACTACTGGGACGCAAAGGGTTAATGAGAAACGTGAAACTCTTTCACGCGAGAACGTAACAAGCGCGGAACGTAAAGAAAAGAAAGTAATGCGCAAACTTCGAGGCGGAGGCATCTATAAGGAACGTTATTTCAACAGTGGCTGCTCGCATCGGCGATCCCTGCGAGGAGGACATCCAGTGTGCGTTTACGTTTACACCGCAATCGGAATGTCGAGGAGGCACTTGTCAATGCGCCCACGATTCCCACTTCACGGACGGGAGGTGCTACGAGTCCGTCGGTGAGCGTCGCAACTTTTCCCCAGAAGTGTCCCGGCTAACGCAGGCCAGCCCCTTCATTATATGCATATTTATGGAAAAAAATTATGGGAAAAATAAATAACCCGAGTTAGTACCTAATAACAAGGGAGCGATGCAACTAGCGGTCTGCCATATTCAGCGCGCGGAGACGAAATTATATGAACGATCACTTAACTGACTTTATAACATGACAAAATAACGCGGCTCGCCTCTTACCGTTAAGCCCGGTCCACAATGAGACAAAAGTCAGTAGTTAGAAGACATAAGCGAGTTATCAGCCTGTTACAAGATATATGTAGAAACGTTGCAATCTTGCAGAGACATTGCAGGGATATAAAATTGCAAACTTTCGATAGCAATATTGCAGCAATGTTTCAAAAATAATGAAAATACTATATTTTCTATTTAAAAAATTTTTCGAATTACGAGAATTTTATAATGTTATTTTCGTTGATATCAATAATGCGCGAATTATTAAGTACTTGATCAGTGCGGTGTTGCTCGCAATCTCCATCTGTTGCGAAGCGACATAATCTCCTTAGGTTGCTTCGCAATAGCTTGCTGTGTATTGAAAAAGGCCCGGATGCATATGTAATTAGTAAATTCTCTGCTTATGTACAACAACAACAAATTATTCCAAAAATATTGCACCGCAACATTGCTATAATGTTGTACTGCAATCTCTCTGAGGGCGGACATTTCAACGTTACTGCTTTTAATAAGTTTACAAATGTAGACAACGAGTTGAGTTGAAACAATTTTGCATATTCGCTATGACAGAAACTTCCATTGCCAAACATATCGTGTTCTTTCAGAACGCGTTTATAAATCAGAGACGCTCTTGCGTTGATTCGTTAGGATGACAATCAGAAAGTTACTGAAACTAAAGGATTGTTATTTTGTAATAAGTAGAATAAGAAAGTTACTGAAACTAAAGGATTGTTATTTTGTAATAAGTAGACAGAATTAAGTTAATTGAACGCTCTATTAATACAGAAGAAACAGACGGGCAAGGATGATGTATACACATAGTGTTTGACTCTTTCGATATACTAAACTAAATAATCCCAGTGAGAAATTATTCGTCGATCGAATCGACATCGACACCGTTGTATTGGCGTCGATTCGACGTCATTTCTTACTGGGAATAGTCCGTAAAAAATTCAATAAATCGATCAAGCGGTTTTTTTTAGATACTCGCGAATAAAGAAAAAGGCTACAAACTCTGTCTCTTTATATTAACAGTATAGAGAAATAAGTAGTACAAAAACGATATACATACGCACGTTGTTAAAGAAAAGGGTCCTTTGGGACGTTGAAAAAAGGGACAGTACTGACATTAAATGGAGTAAAAGATCCTACCCATACAGCACAGATGGATGCAGTTACATTGCAGAAACGTTGCAATCTTGCAGATTGCAATGCAATCTTGCAGACATTGCAGGGATCTAAAATTGCAAACTTTCGATAGCAATGTTGCAGCAATGTTTGAAAAATAATAAAAAAAACTATATTTTCTATTTAAAAAATTTTTCTAATTACGAGAATTTTATAATGTTATTTTCGTTGATACCAATAATGCGCGAATTATTAAGTACTTGATCAGTGCGGTGTTGCTCGCAATCTCCATCTATTGCGAAGCGACATAATCTCCTTAGGTTGCTTCGCAATAGCTTACTGTGTATTGAAAAAGGCCCGGATGCATATGTAATTAGTAAATTCTCTGCTTATGTACAACAACAAGAAATTATTCCAAAAATATTGCACCGCAACATTGCTATAATGTTGCACTGCAATCTCTCTGAGGGCGGACATTTCAACAATCCTCCAGAAACGTTGCAGCAATGTTGCGCAGCGTTGCTGCAATACTGCAATCTTGCAATGTAACATTTCTGCAATCTTCCTGCAATCTTTCTGTGCTGTGTGGGCAAACTTGTTTAACGATGGAAATCGCTGCATCCAACGAGAATCCCTGGCGAAAATAACATGTTTATGTAAGAAGTTTGTTTGAATGTTGAGTCAATGTTTTATTTGAGTTTAAAACATTTATTTGAGTTTAAAACATTTATTGAATTGTTTGTGAGATATAAATTTAAACATGGAGTTGTTTATGACATGTTTACGGTTACAAGTGTTCAAATTGCGTTTAATGATACAATATCAAACGTTTCCATTATAATTTTCTAAGTGTTTGTAAAATGTTATTGTCAGTAAAGAATTAATCAGGTGTTTGCAACGTACTTCCAAACAGTGTAACCATCAATAAAACTCTTCATAAACAATGTAACTATCGATGAAACTCCTCATAAATAAATATAAACATCATCTCTTACTTAAAATTTTCGCCAGGGATATTGATGATTTGGAACTCATCAAGCTTGTTGAGGCAAATGATTGCCTATAAATGTCCTCGTCTTGATTGGCTAGATTATAGTGACTTACGACTCATTGTGGATCAACATTTTTCTTTACAATTTCCAACTTACGATTTATGATTTCTGACTACTGACTTCTGTCCCGGGTTGTAGACCGGGCTTTAGCGTTACTTCTATTTTGTACGCACGTAAATTACCCACGGTTGTTCGCACGGTAATCAAATACAAAGGAAAGTTGGTAAATTGAGCTAAACAATTGTGTAATTGAGTAAAATTATGGTGATTATTCTTTGCATTCAGGTTTGGGAAAACGCTGCCGCTCGAATCGCAATTGTCATATCAAGAACACTTTTTGCGAATACGGTTTTTGTACCTGCGGTTTGCGTCATCATGCGAATCCTGACAACACTAGCTGTCTGCCAAGCGCCAGTAAGTACTGGAACCATCGATAAAAATTATAATCCAGTAGTTTCGCGAGAATCTTTCTTTGTATTCTGCGATCCTTGTCTTTTCAGCTTTTTATTTTACTTTGTTCTAAAACTCAATTTAATATTAATTAATTTATGTTACGTACAAGACTGTTTGAATTTATAGTTTCACATTCTGGGATGTCGAACTTGTACTGTCCGCTAAATTTGTCAGCACTCAAAATTTGATTTAATGCGTGTTCGGAGTCTGACGTTATTTCTATAACGTTGTAACTACAATATGTCTTCTTATATATGTTTAGCTACTAATTCTATGTATTGCCTACTTATTTAATAAATACGAAAGGCTCGGATGTGTTAAAACTATGAAGACTAGGACAAGGAGATCGAACCGAATTATATATAATTAGATATAATTATAAATGAGCAAGTTTATCTCTTTAAAATTTTTTTATATAAATTTGTAGAATTACATAGAATTATACAGAATTATAAAAACTTATACAGAAATACACAATATAAAAACATGTATGGACTTATTTGATATATAATTGTATACAGGGTGTCTCAGAATTCGCGCATTCGGAATTCATAGCGTGATTATTCGTGCCAAAAAAAAGTAACTTTTTCCTCTGGCAAAATTGTGTCTGAACCTTACTTTTTAAATAAGAGCAACTTTAAGGTAACGAATAAGCGCTTTAGGTAACGCGTGAATCAGGAGCGGCACGCGCACGGCGTGCCAGCGCGTTTGAGTGTGTACGTTTCTGTCATGTTCAGACACGTTCATGACAGAAACGTTCATGTGTTTTACGTGTCTGTATTACACGGAAAAGAAGTGTGATTATCACGATAAATTATACGAGTGGAGAATATTGCGACATGTTGCTAATTTTATTATTATTATTTATTCATTTATGTTTTATTTATTTAGTTATTTAGTTATTTATTTATTTATTTTTTATTTACTTTTTTTTTAACAATAATTTCGGTTCACAATTATTCACATCTTATCTAATCTTATTTGACTTTCAATCGTTGCTTCGGTAATATTAATCGGTAATGTTAATTGCAACATATTCTCTTATTAAGACAAGATGTGTTCAAAATAACGATACTTAGGTATCATGCATAGTTTTTATAAAAACTTTTATCAAAATAATAAAATAGCATACACGCTCAAACGCGATGGCACGCCGTGCGCGTGCCGCTCCTAATTTACGCGTTACCTAAAGCGCTTATTCGTTACCTTGAAGTTGCTCTTATTTGAAAAATAATGTTCAGCTTCAGACACAATTTTGCTAGAGGAAAAAGTTACTTTTTTTGGCACGAATAATCACGCTATGAATTCCGAATGCGCGAATTCTGAGACACCCTGTATACATATATTTACATATGTTTATGTATGAAAATTTTTTATCGGGCATATATTAATAAATAAATTAAATGTAAATTAATTTAATATTTACATACAATTTAATGAATTTAACGGAGCATTATGTCGTACAAGAACGATAATTTATATTTATTATAGTAGTTCTCTTTAAAACAAGAAACACGAAGTAAAACAAGAGCGACAAATTTTCGGGGAAAAAAGCATTTCTTCGAGTGTCATGGAGTTTCTCATGGAGAAGTATCTTGGCATTTACAAAAGTCTAGAATTAGACCAAATCCGTTTTTCAGAATTGAGCGAACACTGCAACAACGATGACGAATGCATCGTGGAACATTCCAAGTGTATGCACAACAAATGCGACTGTAAAGTGGATTACGTGCTAGCCAAAGGCGATCAGCGGTGCTTGAAAGCCGCTTCCTGGGTCGGCGAGAAGTGCGAACAGCAGTCCCAGTGCCAACTGTTCCTGAAGCATAGCCAATGCGGCACGAACAAGACGTGCGAATGCGTCGTCGGTTCCCACAAACGTGGCCATCGATGCTTCGTCGATGTAGGCGAGTACTCGAATACCTGGATCCTCCGCTTAAAAAATTTACCTTGCACCTCAATTCGAAATAGCGTTGTACGCTAAGCTTCCATGAAAAACTTAAATCAAATAAAACGTGGAATCAGATGATTCAGGGTTAAATGAGAGATAGATATATGTACGTCAATTCTTGTTATTCGAATCGCTCACGCTGTACAAATTCCTACACGGTCCCTAATGGAAATATTTTACTACTGAATGTACTATCACAAGTAACAGAGTGATGTCCAGTGTTGTGCATAGATGATTTTAAAATTAGCTAGATAAAGATAAGATCAAAATATATAAATTTATCTTAGATAAGATAAAGATGATTTCGGTTTTAATATATCTAGATAAAAGATAAAATCATATGATGATTTATCTAGATAATTTGCAGATAATATTTTTAAGACTTCATGTAAACACAGTAGAAAAAGTTATAAAAAAATTATAGAAAAATTTAAATTATAAAGGGGGATATAGAATATATTCAGGTTAAGTTATATGACACACACATAAATGCATATATGGTCTACAACGCCATCCATATTTAAATAGTGTAACTGTTAAGTATTTTTGTGGCTAACCTTATGTGGCCCTAAACCAAATTATCTGTACGTTATCTTAGATAATTTAGTAAAAATAACTTTCTTTCATCTAAGATGCATATACATATAGATAATACTTATTTTTATTATCTATATAAAGATAAGATAACGCTAAAATTTCATCTAGATAATCATCTATATAATTTTATTTAGATAACAGCAAACACACTGATGTCAGAAGACGACACAATGACATCTGTTTTTATCCATACAGCACAGATGGTTGCAGTTACATTGCAGAAACGTTGCAATCTTGCAGATTGCAGTGCAATCTTGCAGAGACATTGCAGGGATCTAAAATTGCAACCTTTCGATAGCAATATTGCAGCAATGTTTAAAAAATAATAAAAATACTATATTTTCTATTAAAAAAATTTTCTAATTACGAGAATTTTATAATGTTATTTTTCTTGATACCAATAATGCGCGAATTATTAAGTACTTGACCAGTGCGGTGTTACTCGCAATCTCCATCTATTGCGAAGCGACATAATCTCCTTAGATTGCTTTGCAATAGCTTGCTGTGTATTGAAAAAGGCCCGCATGCATATGTAATTAATAAATTCCCATACAGCACAAAAACCTTTCAGAAATATTTCAAAAATATTTCATGTGATAGATTGAAACGTTTCATAAATATTGCAAAATGTTTCTGCAATAGCTCTGAGACAGCTCTGGAACAGTAAAATGTCCGCGATTCTTACACTTGAAAGCTTATAGAAAGATTTCTGTAAGGTTACAAAAATCTCTTAGAAATATTTCAGAAATATCCCAAAATGTTTTT
>NW_011966960.1:33616-48438 GCF_000949405.1 Vollenhovia emeryi | reverse complement strand
TGTATGACATATTGCAGAATTCTATCAGAAATGTTGAGCATGAAATGTGAAATATCGAAATAATTTTGAAATCTTTCTGAAACCTTTCTGCAACAATTTGTGCTGTATGGGTTCTCTACTTATGTACAACAACAACAAATTATTCCAAAAATATTGCACTGCAACATTGCTATAATGTTACACTGCAATCTCTCTAAGGGCGGACATTTCAACGTTGCTGCAATCCTCCAGAAACGTTGCAGCAATGTTGTGCAACGTTGCTGCAATATTGCAATCTTGCAATGTAACATTTCTGCAATCTTTCTGCAATCTTTTTGTACTGTGTGGGTCATTTTTGGTCTATGTCATCGGCTAATAATGGACGTTGATAAGACGTCATTTTTTAGACTAACTATGGACGTTATTTATTTTGAAAAAGTCTTTTCCAGTGAGCTCTGCAACATACCGGAGTGAGTGGTCCAATTGTTTCCTGTTGTTCCCGATGTCGTCGAGAGACAACTTTTGTTGGGTGAATCTCTGTCTCTTTTTTGTTATCTGATTGGTCGACGATTTTCTATCTCACGATTTCTATCTCACTCATACACATAAGGTAAGATGGAAAATCGTTGACCAATCAGATTCATCCAACAGCGCCTCTCCCTCCCCCCTCTCTCTCTCTCGGCGAGACATTATAATTTAATTAATTAATTATATATTAATTAATTTAATTATAATATTAGTCAAATAAGCTATATATTAGTTATATTTTTGCCGTCAAAAGATAAGACGTCAGAAAATGAAAAATAAAAATTATTGCAAAATTACTGAAAGTATATCTCAAAATAGATCAATTTTCGTTGTAAAATTCAATGTATTGATAAATACGGAAAGTTTAAGTACACTGTTGAAAAATAATTAAAAAATTATAATGAATGCCGTGAAACTTTTATTCAACTTAACTAAAAACTGAGTTACTTTTTAATGAAAAATTTTTTAATAATTTTTTATTGAATTCTTACGGAGATATTTATGAAAATATAATGAAACGAAATTAGTTGAGAGAGATTTTTAAATGCCCTTCGGCAAAGTTTCGTTATATTATCAGTGAAATATTTCCAACAGAGTAACGCTGGAAAATTCCATGTTTCAGAACTAGGAGGCCGTTGCGAAACTCACCACCACTGTATCACGACAACTTTGAGGGAATCCAATTCGACTTGGAAATCGAAAGTGGACTGTATTGATGGTCAGAATTGCTTATTAATAACACGATGATTTATAACTATCCTAAGTTTTAATTTAAATAACCCTCTATCGTGCCGTATTATGTTATTTCACACCTTAAGAAAGCGTTAGAAGTGAGTTCTTATAATTAGATAATATGACTACGTCAGATTTATACCGCGGGCCGATAGCACTAAGCATGTTGATCCATGATTAAGTATTGATAATGCGAATCAATACGAGTTTAGGTTTATATTTACGCTGAAGATGGTCCAAAAAAGGACCGAAACGTTCGTTTTTTCTGTAGTTTACACTCTAATTAAATTAAAGATATACATATAAGCACAACATCTTGCGTTTGGCTCACATTGCCTATTCAAATTTCTACGATGATTTATTATTAAGAAAGGTTTTAATTTGAAATGTAACTATTTTATATCTCTTCACAGGTTTCTGCACCTGTACAGAAGGCTATACGTTGATGGAGCAACTGCAGGATTGTGTTCAGTTCAGTGATAATGGTAAAAATATTTATAACAATGTTCTAACTTTTCAAATTAAACAGTACGATTAGCAAGTATCTAAAGGAGATCTCTAAAAACACACTAAACGCATTATAATCAAGATTCTTCGTCATTATTATTAATTTATTAATATATTTATTAATTAATAAGATTACAATTGCTTTTACAGGCGCAACGAGATGGCAAGTACATAGAATACTTCCTCTTGCCGTTATCGCAAGATACCTTATGCGATAAAGATGGCGGGTAACAATCCGTATTCTACAGCATGAAAACTTGTCGATTTATTAATTTAAAACTAAAAAAGTAGGTTATTAATTTATATAACTTAGATGTCGCATTGAGTATTTATCATTGTATTTATTAAGTTGTTATTTAAATTAAAACGCTTGTCTAATGTAAGTTTGCTACTTTAACTAGCAGCCAAAGAGAAACAGTGTTTTTTTTTCCCCAGGACAGTATCGAATCTACTAAATTATTAAGAACACTAGTTTCTTTTCTTACTTCTATTTACTACAGTCAGTTATTGACTAGGACACACTAGAATTGAGCAAAGGGTCAATCTGCACACGCGTAAAGCTTCGTAATAATTACACACAACTGTGTTCTATTTCTATAACAATAATATAATACTTTGCTAAGTTCAGTAAACACTGTTTGCTGTTATCTCAATAAAATTATATAGATGATTATCTAGATAAAATTTTAGCGTTATCTTATCTTTATATGTATATACATATAATAAAAATAAGTATTATCTATATCTGCATCTTAGATGAAAGAAAGTGTTATCTTTACTAAATTATCTAAGATAACGTACAGATAATTTGGTTTAGAGCCACATAAAAATACTTAACAGTTACACTATTTAAATATGGATGGCGTTGTAGACCATGCATTTATGTGTGTGTGTCATATAACTTAACCTAAGTCGCCAACGGTTTGGCGGGCGACGGCGAGTGAACATTTTAGGGTCAGAGCACAAAGCAACGTAATAGCTTACGACAAAGACGCAAGCGTAAACGTATTGTAAATATAATATTATCTGAAAATTATCTAGATAAATCATCATATAATTTTCTCTTTTATCTAGATATATTCAAAACGAAATCTTCTTTATCTTATCTAAGATAAATTTATATATTTTTATCTTATCTTTATCTAGCTAATTTTAAAATCATCTATGCACAACACTGTCAGTAAAATATTTAGATGTAACACCCTGTTAGTTTACATGCAACAATACTCTTTAAATCTTCTCTCTTCTAAAGTTTCACGAATTTTTGTCCTTGAAAAACTTCTTTTCTTTATCACATTCTCCTTTCACGATCACGCGTTCTATGTTTCGCATGTCGTAGCATCTCTGTTTCCGCCCGCTTCCCACACGTTTCATGAAGCGGAACCTTTCCAGTCCTCCTTGATCATGTCGCTGGCCTTCTCAGAGATCATGTATGTCGGCGCGTTCGTATGACCAGCGATTATAGTCGGCATAACGCTGGCGTCCACGACTCTGAGACCGTCGATCCCATGCACTCGCAATCTGTGGTCCACTACCCCCGAATTTCTCCGGGGGCTCATTTTGCATGTGCCCGCGTAGTGACCTAGAGTCGTTGACACGTGTCGGGCGACGCAGGCCCAGTATGCGTCACTCTTAAAAATGATGTGCTTGCACCCTGGGAATGGTACCGGCAACAGCGTAGCGTTGAAACGTTTGAACGCCTTCGTGGAAGCTACTTCGATCGCCTGCGACAAGTACAAAAGGCGAAATTAACAAGTTGGAGAACGAGCGAAGAATACTTTAAAGGGCTACAGCATTCTAGAGTCCAAAAAAGCCACTTTTCGGTGATTTTTTTCAGGAATATAATAAACGTAAGTGAAAATCTGTTTATTCCTATTTATTCTCTATACATTGAAGTATAAAAATTGTTTTTATGAATTTTTCCTCAACAAAATAACGGCGCCAGAACCTTAGATCCAAAGTGCGGAAGTCGCCCCACGGGCGGAAACGAAGCTCCCTCGCCCTTTAAGCTGGAACAAAAACCAAAAATTTTTTAAAATTATGTAACATTTTCTTTTGAATTACATACGGATTTTGCGGTAAGTTGAAAATTGTTGTTTTTGTAAACACTTTTGTGCGAAATTTTTGTAGCGAACAGTGCAACTTTCTTTTTTTAACGCGCACCATTTTTACAAAAAACGGTATTTCGCAAAATCCGTACGTGGTTCGAAAGAAAATGTTATATATTTTTCAAAACTCTTGGGTTTTTTGTTCTAGCTCGAAGGGTGAGGGAGCTTCGTTTCCGCCCGTGGGGCGACTTCCGCAAAGCACTTTGGATCCATGGCTCTGGCGCCATCAATTTGTTGAGGAAAAATGTATAAAAAATTCTTTTCACACTTCAATGTATAGAGAATAATAAGGACTAAACAGATTTTCATTTATGTTTATTATATCCCTGAAAAAAATCACCGAAAATTGGCTCTAGAGTGTTGTAACCACTTAATTACAAAGAATATAATTCTGAATAAGATAATGAGAGAGTACACTCTCATGCGATATAACAAAAAGTACACGGAAAACAAATGTAGCTGCCGTAGCTAAAAACTGTATGTATAACTTTCAGTTGTAAAATATGGACAGCTAATATTTAGTTGTGATAGCTAATATTTTGCTACTGTGCCTACTGTATTAGGTGCAACAGCAAACCGTTTGCTGTGGTTTCAGCAAATCGTGATTGGCTACACCTTGGGAAAATTTACTTCAAATAAAATTAAGGTTTTTAAAAGTAATCTTTTAAATCTAAGAGTTTACTTAAACAAGTTAAAAACCTGTCGAAGTTCTTGCTAGAGGGCCGCGCGGCATAGCACTTTCTCGTAAGAAGAAAACCGCACGCGGCATTATAAATTATATCACATATCTTTCACAATTCTTAAAGTTTTCTTTTAAATTCTTAAAGTAAGTTTTAAAGTTTACCTTGAATAAAAGTTTAAAGTGTCCAAATTTATTTTTCACATTTCTTAGTTTTCTAAAGTAAAATTTTAAGGTTTAAGGTATATTTTCCCAAGGGACGGTAGCGAAACTTTTTCAGTGTAGGTGGAGAAAAATTGTAAAATAAATGTGGAATATATGGAAGACCCGTAAAAAGACCCTCTTCTTACGATCTTTATAGCTTGCACCATTGTATTCAGATCGTCCTCGTGATCGTAATAATTCATGTCCACGATCGGCAAGTCCCACGGATCGTTGCTTCTCAAGGTGAGTCTACCGCGACTCTTGGGTCGCAGAAGCACAGGTACGATCATGAAGCCGTCCAAGCCCTTGTAATCGCCGTAAACCTTGTTGTAAAATTCTTCCGTTAATCCT
The DNA here is from genome assembly GCF_000949405.1 of Vollenhovia emeryi. Classification (NCBI taxonomy): domain Eukaryota; kingdom Metazoa; phylum Arthropoda; class Insecta; order Hymenoptera; family Formicidae; genus Vollenhovia; species Vollenhovia emeryi. The sequence goes on along the minus strand of NW_011966960.1, from coordinate 43,350 downwards.
AGCAGACCGCGATAGCTGCCGGAAATGTCACCGGCTAACGAGCTTGCGCCTAACACCAACTCGATGTCGGGATAGTCATTGCCTGAGATCTTGCCTCTGTTAACGTGAGGATTTACCTCGAAGACATTACGATTTACGGTAATGGACGTGATGTTGGGAACAGCTGTAAGAAATGATTCATAACATGAATATTGTTAGGACAAAATGAGCTTTATGAAAAATTGCAATAACAGAAAAATCGAACTGGTAATTATTCGATAAATATGTATTGTCAGATGCGTAATCCGAGTTCTTATTATCGTTATAAATTTCTGAGTTTGGTATAATATGAAAATAATTAATTTGCATGAAAAGAATATTTAATAAACGTTTTGCCTCTTTTCAGAAAGAAAAAAAAGGAAATTAATCTTTTAGAATTTGTTTACTCGAAAAATTTCGATTTTGCACGATGGAAAAATGCTTACCGTACTGTTTGTCGTTCTTGTGTGTATTTACACGCTGAGTGTACTTAAACTTTAATTCTTCCCTTTGCGGTTTTTTCAACAAATAGTTAGCCTTAGTGTTAATAAGGACTAAAGCTTCAGCGCCTCCGGGTATTGTTAGAGGACCAGTTCCCTCTGTCAGGTACTTAAAAAAATCACTCGGATTCGAACCTAAACGTGGTTCGACAATGCTTACACTCTCGTTGACTAGAAATGTTAAAGCTGACATGCTCACGTGATCCTGTAAGTTAAATCCTACCGGAAGATCCTCGATTACGTCGATGCCTAATGAATTCAAATGATCCTTTGGACCTATCCCGGAGAGCATCAGTAACTTCGGCGAACCCAAAGTACCTGCGTGATTGAAAGTATCAAATCAAAGTTTTAATAAGTTTACAAATGTAGACAACGAGTTGAGTTGAAACAATTTTGCATATTCGCTATGACAGAAACTTCCATTGCCAAACATATCGTGTTCTTTCAGAACGCGTTTATAAATCAGAGACGCTCTTGCGTTGATTCGTTAGGATGACAATCAGAAAGTTACTGAAACTAAAGGATTGTTATTTTGTAATAAGTAGAATAAGAAAGTTACTGAAACTAAAGGATTGTTATTTTGTAATAAGTAGACAGAATTAAGTTAATTGAACGCTCTATTAATACAGAAGAAACAGACGGGCAAGGATGATGTATACACATAGTGTTTGACTCTTTCGATATACTAAATAATCCCAGTGAGAAATTATTCGTCGATCGAATCGACATCGACACCGTTGTATTGGCGTCGATTCGACGTCATTTCTTACTGGGAATAGTCGGTAAAAAATTCAATAAATCGATCAAGCGGTTTTTTTTAGATACTCGCGAATAAAGAAAAAGGCTACAAACTCTGTCTCTTTATATTAACAGTATAGAGAAATAAGTAGTACAAAAACGATATACATATGCACGTTGTTAAAGAAAAGGGTCCTTTGGGACGTTGAAAAAAGTACTGACATTAAATGGAGTAAAAGATCCTACCTATACAGCACAGATGGATGCAGTTACATTGCAGAAACGTTGCAATCTTGCAGATTGCAATGCAATCTTGCAGACATTGCAGGGATCTAAAATTGCAAACTTTCGATAGCAATGTTGCAGCAATGTTTGAAAAATAATAAAAAAAACTATATTTTCTATTTAAAAAATTTTTCTAATTACGAGAATTTTATAATGTTATTTTCGTTGATACCAATAATGCGCGAATTATTAAGTACTTGATCAGTGCGGTGTTGCTCGCAATCTCCATCTATTGCGAAGCGACATAATCTCCTTAGGTTGCTTCGCAATAGCTTACTGTGTATTGAAAAAGGCCCGGATGCATATGTAATTAGTAAATTCTCTGCTTATGTACAACAACAACAAATTATTCCAAAAATATTGCACCGCAACATTGCTATAATGTTGCACTGCAATCTCTCTGAGGGCGGACATTTCAACGTTACTGCAATCCTCCAGAAACGTTGCAGCAATGTTGCGCAATATTGCAATCTTGCAATGTAACATTTCTGCAATCTTCCTGCAATCTTTCTGTGCTGTGTGGGTAATAAGCATAGGTCGAAACATTAATAAATTTGTGAAAATAAGTATTACAAGAAAGGACCAACAAATTGGTTGGTTGCACAATGTTCTCGAAATAATGATGATCAACTGAACTTTCACGGTAATCAAGGGGCATTTTTGAAACTTATTAAGTTTAGTTTATTTTCTAACATTAATACCTATAGTAATAAAGGATATAAGGACTAAGACAGAATGTTAGTATCGAAATGATTTTTATTTTTAAATTTATTGCGAAAAATTTACCTCAGCCAGAGTTTAAACCTGGACCTGGACTTCCCTCTTATTAGGCGAGCGTCTCATCAATTCGACCACCGAGGCATGTAGTAATATTTAAAACTTAAAATCATTTCGACACTAACATTCTGTCTTGGCTCTTATATTCTTTATTACTTGGTATTCGTGATTTCACGTCAGAGCCTTATGAATTTTATTTCATTAATAATTGTGTAATTGTGTCTTTGATTGATATTCCAAAATAAATTTCTTTCATGAAAATGACTACTTATATCGAGATCTCCCAAGTGAATATTAAGCCACGCAATTGTCTAAATTTTCGGCTCTATTATTACGTTTATTTTTACAAGTTAATGTTATTCATTTTGCACCATGCGCTAATAAAAACAATTGTTCTATGGAACAATGTTTAGTTCATTTTGTGCATTTGTTACACTGAAAAAAAATTTGATAGATTCAACCAGTCGTCAGTTAGAAAATGGACGAATCATAATTCCTTTAGGATTTACCATGAAAGATATTTAATAACCAGAAGTTTGCTAGACTTCACCACACATCTGGTAAATCCTAAATTCTGATTCGTCCATTTTCTAACAAACGACTGGTTGAATCTATCAGATTTTTTTTCAGTGTACAAAATGACAAATGCTTATAGTTTTCCCGCGATTATTATTGTAGTCCTTCTGATATTATTATTTAGTATATATTTATTTTTAAAAGAATTTTAATATAAAATATTTTATTACATTATAAAATGTGTCATCATAGGAGTAAATTAACTTAATGTAGATTTGAAAATTGAATTGAAATTGCGTTTGGTTTCATGATTACATATATTCTTTAACGATACCCTAAAAGTGCTTACCCGCGGAGAGTACAATCTCTTTAGTAGCAGTAACGAAATAGGTTTTATGGTCCTTCACAAATTGAATGCCCACGGCTTTCCTTGTTTCTGGATTAATAACAATTTTTGTAACTGTCGAGAGCTTGGACAGATAGAAGTTCGTTCTATCTCGAATTGGCCTGAGAAAAGCTTTGTTGGCGCTGACTCTGTGACCGTTTCGCAGATTCGCCTGCACTGTCGAGATACCAATGAACCTATCGCTGTTGTAATCTATCAGATCGTAACCGAGCTCTTGGCCAGCCTTCAAGAAACATTCTCTCAAAGGAGTGGCGTAAGGAGGAGTCGTAACATCCAGATATCCGTTGTATCCATGATATCTGACGAGAGAAAGATCGTGCGTATAAAACGGAATATGAGGAAGAGCGTGGTATTACCTCTCAATTATTTCTGAATTACACGAATATTATAATATTGAAAGTGCATGAATCAATGTCATCAAGAAGATTCGCGACAATTGTCGCGAAGGAATAAATAAAATTATTCTAATTTTAAGAATTTTTCATATTTTAAATTTACAAAGATTTCTAAACAATACCTTAAACATCTTCAGATTTTACAAGATTCCTTAAAAAAATTACAGAATAAGTTAGTTAAAAATTCATATACGTATAGAAAACTCGAAAAGAAAGAAAGAGCCTCCTCAGCATTTCTAAAAAGTAAGTTTTAATGTATACACGCAAGATATCTGAAAAGTTTTGTAAGATATTCTAAAAATAAGGAAATTACGAAACATTATATATGTGAAGAATCTTAAGATGAATCTCCAGCGGAGAAGCGAATATCCCGCGATCTCACCTCGTGTCTCTATCGAGCAGCCTGCACCTCTCGGATTTGATGAAGTAAGGAAATACATCCTTATAGCTCCACCCGGGATTCCCGAGCGTTTCCCAGCCATCGTAATCGACCGGCGTGCCCCTCGAATAGATCATGAAGTTCACCACCGAGGTGCCACCAACCGCCTTTCCGACTACTACCTTGCAACGGCCGTCGACCATCGAGAGACAGTACCCACCGCGACCATGTGCGTCCTGCGGCCGTGGCTCGCCCTTGTACACGCGAGCGTAGTCCGTGACGTGGAGGATCGGCGCCAGTAAGGGGATATCCGTAAGGAAGGTCTCGTCCCTGCCCTGCTCGAGCAGCAGGACGTTCCAATCGGGATTCTCGGTCAAACGATTTGCGAGCACCGATCCTGCCGATCCGGCGCCAATTACGAGAAAGTCGAAGGACAGATAACGTCGCTCGGGCACCGCGTCCTCGTCCTGCAGATCGTTTGGCGGCGGGAGTCCCGCGAGGAAGTGGTGTACCGTTTCGAGAACGGCCGCAGGCAGGATCCCACCGACGTGCTTCAGGTATAAGATTATCAGGCAGAGTTTGAACATCGCGGATTATCTGATCGTGTCGCGCGAGAAATAAATCTTCGCCCAATCGGATATATTACAGCCTGGTTCTCTCGAATCTAGTGTTTACGTGTTACTATTATTTTCCACCGTAGAAAGCCAGGCCTCTGATATTGACTTGAGTCGAATCGAAATAGGCTTCACGAGAGATTACATCAATTCTCCCTGAACGCAGATCTGGATTTAAAAGACCTCGATTACCAATTTAAGTGCGTGACTGAGTTGTTTTTTCCTTTTTTTTCGTAATTACTATCTTATCAACTTACTACAGTTGCGCGCTCGGCGCGATGCAGTTTTCCTAATCTTTGCCGTGATGCTCAGTACTTTCGATATCTACCGCAAGCTGTTCTCAAACACAATTTACGTATCTCCGATCGTAAATTTTTAATGATTAATTAACACGATAAATAGAAATAAGCAATTCGCGACATATGTGGCACTCAATCTTGTTCTTCGTCCAACGGGACGTTAAGAATCAACTGCGGTGTCTCATAACGTTGCATCGAGAAAAAGCCATCGGATCTGCATAGCATCAGGGCCGCTTGCGTCAGCATTCAAAGTCCTTTTTACGGATCTTACGGTCAGGGCAGCACAACGCGAGTCATACGAAATAAGATTGCGAGAAGCGAATGTTAATCAGCGGTTTCAAATCTCTCGACACAATGGTGCTCGCCAACGATCGCGCACTGTCCCGCATTCCGGACTCCGCGTCACGACGATCGGAGAGCAGTTCGTAGCTTAGCTGCGCCGAGCTCTCATAACGGTTCGAAATTGATAAAGTGTACTTATCGATCATTTAACTCAATTATCATTTCTCACTGGGACGCACTCCTCCGGAGGTTCTCGAGTATCTGAAACGCGTTCGCAGAATTTTTCGCAGGATTTAACAAGGAAAAAGAGTTTGCGGCACATATGTAGACATGGTGGTTTCGTTTGATACAATTTTTCCCAAAGGCACGAATTGGCACTTTTAATAGAAAGTCGTAACATTGACGGATGATCAAAAGAAGAATCGTGTTTATCCTGCGAAAGTTGTTCGCATACTGAAATCGAACTGTATATCTGTGCCGATTATCTGCATTAAAATTGGGTGAAAGAAAAAAACGGCAAGGCCGACCACTTTTGGCATTCTTGTAGAAATAACATGCGCCGTCACAATTACAGTGATGGCCGAACTTCTTGCACAACTGTCGTTAACATGTTTCCTTTGCTTTACCAATCGATGTAATTTATAGACACGTACGTCTGCAACACTTCTGATCGATGTAAATTAGTATTGAAACGTTGAAATGTTAAAGCACCGTTTTATTAATATAATTGTATCAATTGACGTCGATGAATTTTTTATACAATTACAATTCATAACTTTGGTATATTATTCATAGTTTGTATTCGAGCTGACATAATAAAAATTGAGCTTACATTTTAAAGATCTCAATTTTACTTTACTTTGTTACTTTCCGTCATCTTTTAGATTTTGGAATTAAAATAAAAGTATTTTGATATGGAAAAAAACCATTCGAATTACAACAATGTTTATATGTAGAATATGCAAAAATGAAATCTGTAAAATATAAGGAATGTATAGATGTATAGAATATAAATTATGGTAAAATATCGCGTTAACATTTCCAAGTGAAAACTACAATTTATATCTGTGGTAACGAATGCTTGAATCTCTAATGTTTAAATACGAAAAAATTCCGATGGTGATAGTTTAGATTAGTCAATGAGCAAGGTGTGGTCCCCGACTAAACGAGGCGAAAATTCCAAAGGCGCACAATATAAAATCTTAAAGAAACCAGTCCCATCTGACCCACATAAGCAATTACGAAATGTGCTCCGTACATGGAATATCTGTATTTACACCTTAGCCGCGCAAAGAAGATAGTAAAGTTATGCAATGCCCAGAGATAGGTTCGATACCGCATAAATTTATCACTAAAACCGATACGGAGTTCCGGTAAGTTCAAATTTTCGTGAATATGTTTCTCGTTGTCACAAAGAAGGAAAAAGATACAATATGAATTTTTTAACATAACATTAGATCTCATTAAATTAAATAATGATAACAATTAATCTTTGTCATTTTTGCAGTTCGAATCTTTAAGCTTATTTTTTTGAAAACTTTCAACATTATATAAGTTTTGACATTTTTATTAATGATACTTCTTACTTATTTAAATAACACTTTTATTAATGCTATTTTTGATTCCACTCTTCTTAATCTGTCGATTTTTGGGAATTAAAATTTTTGCCGGTTATTAATATCGGTGAGTAATGTTACGAAATTACCGACGTCAATTTATTATGGACATTTTACAGTATTGTATCAGTATAACTACTATTCCCACACAGCACAGAAAGATTGCAGGAAAATTGCAGAAATGTTACGTTGCAAGATTGCAATATTGCAGCAACGTTGAAATGTCCGCCCTCAGAGAGATTGCAGTGCAACATTATAGCAATGTTGCAGTGCAATATTTTTGGAATAATTTCTTGTTGTTGTACATAAGCAGAGAATTTACTATAAAATTACATATGCACCCGGGCCTTTTTCAATACACAGCAAGCTATTGCGAAGCAACCTAAGGAGATTATGTCGCTTCGCAATGGATGGAGATTGCGAGCAACACCGCATTGATCACGTACTTAATAATTCGCGTATTATTGGTATTAACGAAAATAACATAATAAAATTCTCGTAATTAGAAAAATGTTTTAAATAGAAAATATAGTATTTTTATTATTTTTGAAACATTGCTGCAATATTGCTGTCGAAAGTTTGCAATTTTATATCCCTGCAATGTCTCTGCAAGATTGCACTGCAATCTGCAAGATTGTAACGTTTCTGCAATGTAACTGCAACCATCTGTGCTGTATGCCCACACAGCACAGAAAGATTGCAGGAAGATTGCAGAAATGTTACATTGCAAGATTGCGATGTTGCTGCAATGTTTCTGGAGGATTGCAGCAACGTTGAAATGTCCGCTCTCAGAGAGATTGCAGTGCAACATTATAGCAATGTTGCAGTGCAATATTTTTGGAATAATTTGTTGTTGTTGTTGTACATAAGCAGAGAATTTACTAATTACATATGCATCCGAGCCTTTTTCAATGCACAGCAAGCTATTGCGAAGCAACCTAAGGAGATTATTAATGTCGCTTCGCAATGGATGGAGATTGCGAGCAACACCGCATTGATCAAGTACTTAATAATTCGCGCATTATTGGTATCAACGAAAATAACATTATAAAATTCTCGTAATAAGAAAAATTTTTTAAATAGAAAATATAGTATTTTCATTATTTTTGAAACATTGCTGCAATATTCCCAAGTAGCAAAAAAATATTTTGTAAACGTTTTAAAAACATTTTTGATAATGAAAAAGAAACGTTTAAAAAACGTTTAAAAAACGTTAAAAATAATGGGATAGATCCTTCTTTTTTAATTTAAAAAATATTTATTTTAATATTAAATAAATGTTTTTTAACATTAAATAAATGTGTTTTTAATGTTAAATAAATATATTTTTAACATTAAATAAATGTATTTTTAACATTAAATAAACATTTTTTAATATTAAATAAATATGTTTTTAATGTTAAATAAATATATTTTTAACACCGATCGCTCGCCTAGACCAAATACTCATCCGTTTCCTGGGAACGGGACCGAGTTTACTAAGCGCAACGCGACGCCAAAACATGAGCCGGCCTCCTTGAGTGCACACGCGACTTTAGAATTTAGAAAATAATAACGAGAGACATCTCACCGATACTCCTCGTGTCCTATACGCGGCGTCGTCCCCGAGATCCAGCTCTGTGAAGTTGGCAACCCAAAATGCAAATTTTCATAAAATTCTGGTGGCATTCGTTTGTCCACGATTTGTCCACGTTTGTCCAACCATAATTTTCGTTTGTCCACCCTTACAAAAAAAGTTATGATAAAAATAAAAAAATTTACAATCAGCACCCCCATGAACAGCCCCCATGAATTTCTAAGTGACATTCGTTTGTCCACGATTTGTCCACTTTTGTCCACCGAAAATTTTCGTTTGTCCACCCTTCATAGTAAAGTTATAACCAAATTAAAAATTTAACAGCACCCCCATAACAAACGTGGACAAATCGTGGACAAACGAATGCCACCAGAATTTTATGAAAATTTGCATTTCGGGGTGCCAACTTCACAGAGCTCCGAGATCCCTACCTTGGTGTGGGACTGTGCAGCTGTGGGGCGATCCGACGGCGTCGATAGTCCGCGAACAAAAGAGAGCGAAATCCTGTGCGAAACGGCCGATTGCAATTGTTTGTCGCGCCCGCGAACAGGGGTTGCACGAGATAATGGCGTCGCGGCCCGGCCAATCGGGGGAAAGCTTTTCGACCGGCGCGGGCGTACGCAGAAAATCGCGGAACGAGCCTTGACCAATCACGAGCTTTCTGTGATTTTTTGCTCTCGTTCCGCGAGCATTAAATAAATGTTAAATAAATGTTTTTTAAGTTATTATTTTAAATGAATAATTAATGAAAAATAAATATTTAATAAACCTTAAATAAATATTAAATGTTTTTAAGTCATTATTTTGAATGAATAATTAATGTAAAATAAATATTTAATAAACGTTAAATAAATGTTAAATAAATCTTTTTTAAAAACATTATTTTTAATGAATAATTAATGCAACGTATAATTAATGTAAAATAAACATTTAAAAAACATTTCAAAAATATTGTCTGCTCATTGGGTTGCTATCAAAAGTTTGCAATTTTATATCCCTGCAATGTCTTTGCAAGATTGCATTGCAATCTGCAAGATTGCAACGTTTCTGCAATGTAACTGCAACCATCTGTGCTGTATGGGGCACGATAATAATTGTATAATATTAGATCTACAGGGTGAGTCTTTCTATATCCGACAAAATTTTTGAGAAGGTAGGACGGATCGAGATGAACGGAAAAGTCCTGTACCATTTTGCAATTTTCGTAATAGTTAACGAGTAATTAATTATTAAAAATCGTTGTCTTAGGCCGGCCTACCGCCCAATTCGAGCGCGTGGCAAGATGTGACCGCCTGGCGATCGATATTGCTATGCGCACATCTCGCCACGCGCT
>NW_011966960.1:25636-33586 GCF_000949405.1 Vollenhovia emeryi | reverse complement strand
CCCAATTCGAGCGCGTGGCAAGATGTGACCGCCTGGCGATCGATATTGCTATGCGCACATCTCGCCACGCGCTCGAATTGGGCGGTAGGCCGGCCTAAGACAACGATTTTTAATAATTAATTACTCGTTAACTATTACGAAAATTGCAAAATGGTACAGGACTTTTCCATTCATCTCGATCCGTTCTACCTTCTCAAAAATTTTGTCGGATATAGAAAGACTCACCCTGTATATTGGAAGTGCATTGGTCAATATTTAATAATGTAATAACAATACTGGTCTAATACATTATATAGTATCGGATAAATATGTAATTTAGATCCTGCTTCTTCAATATTTGTAAAAAAAATAATAGAAATATTTATGAATATGTCCAAATTAAAATACATTTTTATACAATGAGCCGCTTATATTGTTGTAATGTCTTGTGTACAGTGTAAACAGTTAATGTTACCTTTGTTACGCGCTACTTTGTGGACGACGTTCAAACGGTCGATTCGAGAGGGCGAGATATCGATACGCGAGTACCGTCGAAATATCTCGAGAGCGGATTGATACCTCGACTACCTCGAGTTGTTGGCACACGGGCAGGTGTCAAATTGTATGTCAAATGCACACAAAGGAGAATGGACTTCGAGAGCCCGGACGTTGAGAAGGAATTTCCCGGGTTGTACGCGTCCGAATCGGCGAGGAAGAGTAATGAGAGCGACTGTACGTAATGTTTGCCACGCTCTACTCGTACTTGATGACGCGATTGGACATCGCGTGCGAGCGCGCGTGTTGTGCGAGAGGGAGAGAGGCTATGTCATCTGTCAAAATTTAATCGCAGATGTTGCACATTTACCTCTCTCGCTGTCATTTCACTGATGTGATATTTATGGTGACTTTTGTACCGCAGTCAGCGACGAGGGCAGCCACGACAAGCATTCCAAGAAGGAGCTCCTGGGCGGCAAGCGCAAGGACAAGAAGGACAGGAAGGACAGAGGTTACGCGACCCTAGAGGGTGAGAGTTCGCCGGACGAGGATCAGGAAACCAAGTAATATTTGTGTCGAAACACTTGTGCGATTCCCATCTCTTTTACCTCGTCACTTGGCATCTCCTGAATAGCAAATGAGTGCTAATGTAACGCGCGATTAACGGATCCTTTCGTCTGACGTTTATCAGAGGCGTACGAATGAGGCTGCGCTGTTTACTAATACTCGATAATTAGAATTAACGGCCACCCGCTCGCTGTTGTTCCATACTTGTCGTTTGCGCTGCATTGGCTGTCTCTTGTATCGCCGAGCCTGATTTCTGATTTGTAGATGGAAAACAGACTCGTTTCGAATATTTACAACTTGATACTGTTGCTCATACTAATCTTGATCTGCTCAGTGAACATTTATTTTATCACAAGAGCCTTTATTACATATGTACAAAATGTTTATCGATTGTAAATCCCTCTGTATGTGTGTGAGTGCGCGAGGTGATTTTATTCAATGACTTGTACAATACCAACACTAACATGTAGATCATTGTGCAGAAGTCCTTCGAAGTCGAAAAAGACCAAAGCCTTTAAATTTCCATCTAAAAAGGAGAAACGGGAAAAATCAAGGGAGAAGGAGGTGAAGGAAAAGGACGCTGAGAAGGAGAAGGATAAGAAGAAGAAGGAAAAGGATGAGAAGGATGTAGATAAGGAAAAGCGGAAGGACAAGGATAAAGACAAATCCAAGCAGAAACTAAAGGATCGGAAGAAAGGGAAACATGAGGGATTGGATATTGGCGGTAGGATCGTAATTCAGTACAAGTGCAATTAATAGAGGAGAGTCGCCGTGTGTGAGATACCGAATTCATTTTTTGTAATTGCCGGAAATCTATAGGCACAATTAAAGGATATAATAGCTCATTTAATTAGAAAAATAGGAAAAATAAGACCCAAGAAATTGCTAATAAAATGCAAAATGCACAAGTATTACAATTAGAAGCTTATTAAATGTTTGTAAAATACAAATATAATGAAAAAGCCCCATACAGCACAGATGGTTGCAGTTACATTGCAGAAACGTTGCAATCTTGCAGATTGCAGTGCAATCTTGCAAAGACATTGCAGGGATATAAAATTGCAAACTTTCGATGGCAATATTGCAGCAATGTTTCTACAATTTATTTAGAAATAGTATTTTCATTATTTTTGAAACATTGCTGCAATATTATGGCTACATTGTTACATTGCAATATTGCTGCAGTCTTGCATTTTCATATTGCTGCGTAGTTGCATTGCAATATTGCTGCACTGTTGCATTGAAATATTGCTGAAGGCGGACATTCTAATGTTACTGCAATGTAGCTACAATATTGCAGCAACATTTCGCAATTTTGCTGCAATGATGCAATCTTTCAAAACAATGTCTCTGCAACGTTGCTGCAATATTTCCGTGCTGTATGGGTACATGCACGATTGAGCAATGGGTTTTTCACTAGATAATTTTCACTTCAAAAGTAATAAGTTTATAGTGGGACCAACTAACGGCGTTTATTAGTTTAGCAGAAACCCCGCTGTCTTATATTAGTAGTCTACCTCATAATATGGGATCTCTCCTGTATAACTTGACTTGTTCAACATTTCCTGGATACACACATATTATATTCTGCAGAGGAACAACCGATTTTTGGCATCAGTCTTCACCTAGCGATTGAGAGAAGTTGTTGCCATGACGGAGTCAAATTACCCTTGGTGGTACGCGATTGCATAGATTACGTGGAAGAGCATGGGATGAACGTAGAGGGCCTGTACAAAGTCCCTGGGGTGAAATCAAAGGTTCAACACTTGAAAAAATTGTATAATAACCGGGAGCCGGTGAATATATCTGAGTTTGAACCCACGGTAGCTACGAGCTTATTGATACTCTTTCTTAGGTTTGTATACCTGCGAATTCTATCCTCTTTCTTACCATGTGTTTTAAGATCAAACGAAAAAGTGCGCATTGTGGTGATGTAGAGAGCTGCCAGAGTCCGTCCTGGAGAACAGCGAAACGATATCGCGCTTCGAGCAGGCCGCGTCAACCAAGGATGTTGCGCAGCGGGAGGCACAAATGGCTCAGCTAGCGCAGCAATTGCCGGAATGCAACAGGATTCTCTTGGCATGGGTTACGTTACACTTGGACAATGTTACGGCGCGAGTACGTTCCAAATAGTACTAATTTGACACAAAACTCAGATCAAGAACTTTAAAATCGTTCTTATCGTTAGATCTCTCTACCCACACAGCACAGAAAGATTGCAGGAAGATTGCATAAATGTTACATTGCAAGATTGCAATATTGCAGCAACATTGCTGCAACGTTGAAATGTCTGCCCCCAGAGGGATTGCAGTGCAATATTATAGCAATGTTGCAGTGCAATATTTTTGGAATAATTTCTTGTAAATAAGCAGAGAATTTACTAATTACATATGCATCCGGGCCTTTTTCAATGCACAGCAAGCTATTGCGAAGCAACCTAAGGAGATTATGTCGCTTCGCAATGGATGGAGATTGCAAGCAACACCGCATTGATCAAGTACTTAATAATTCGCGCATTATTGGTATCAACGAAAATAACATTATAAAATTCTCGTAATAAGAAAAATTTTTTAAATAGAAAATATAGTATTTTTACTATTTTTGAAACATTGCTGCAATATTGCTATCGAAAGTTTGCAATTTTATATCCCTGCAATGTCTCTGCAAGATTGCAACGTTTCTGCAATGTAACTGCAACCATCTGTGCTGTATGGGTAAAGATAAAGATTTCTCAATCTAACTTTGGATAGCATTCTAATTTTATTGAAAATTTGATTGTGTGGACGGCACAAATTTTCAATATCAATTTTTTACACTATTTTCTTAAAATAAACGCTTTTTCAATTAATATTTCAATTGATTTCCAATGAATTTAACTCTAGGAGAAAACAACAAAGATGAATGCACAGACGATCTCGATGACATTAAGTCCGGTTCTACAAATGAGTCACAGATTGCTGTTGGCTCTATTGTTCCACTGCAAGGCTTTGTTCCCAAATATACAATTGACAAAGTATGTACCACCGTTATCATCCGGCAGTACCAGTCTGCCAGATTCCGTAGAGGGTATAGCTGCAGAGCTGTCCAAGCAGGAGTCGTTACTTTCCCAAATTCACATGCAGATGAATGCCGGTTTTGTAACGAAATCTCGCGAGGAACAATTGTGGGAGGTGCAACGAATGATAACGCAATTAAAGGTACAAAAATGTCTCCACAATTCCCACTATATAAAGAGCACATTGACACAACGCGTTACATTTTACAGAGAAAATGTAAAACTGTTCAAAAATTGGAAGGCGCTACACAAAAGAGTCTGGACGAAGAAATAAAGTCAGCCGATAGTATTCCAATAGAATCTATCTCGCAGAAGCCAAAGACTGTGGACGAAGATCCCGCGCAGGTGATACCCGGTGATGCTCAACCGTCAACTAACCCGGCGTTGATAAAAAAAGACAGCAAACTGCATAATGTAGAAGAGGCAAAAGAGAAGTGCTCTTGCTCGGCAGGCGCCAGTGCGAATGTTACGCAAAATGAACAAAGTGTAAATGCGCAAGAGAAAGATACGGTTGACTCCGCGGGTGAGGTTGCAACGGTTACGCCGCAAGAATCTGAGAATGTAACACCGAATGAAAAAACAAACGGTACACAACGATCAATAGCATATAGTTTCCAATACTTTCTCAAGCTAAATATATTGTATCGCTAATCTGTATGCAGACCCCGAAGAGGAGGATGTCATAGATAAATTGCGAGAAAAGCTGATCCACGAGGAACTGTTGAACATGCAAGCATTACTCAAGTCGCGCATAAATCAGGAGAGGAATGAAATCAGACGATTGACGGAGACGCTGTCGGAGTGCGGGACGAAAGAAGAAAAGAAGAAACCTAAAGAGAGAATACATTCTCCTAATGAAGCTGAAATGACCGCCATGATACAGCTAGTCAAAGAGAATCAGTTACTCGAGGTATGCTCCTTTATCTCAGCTTTCTGACTTGTGTACATTTATACGTTTCTCTCGTTGCAGAAGAAGATGACGACGTTGATACGTAGCATTATCGAGGAGAAAGACGCTTGTGTGGAGCTACGTGTCCAGCTGGCAGTGCACCAGCTAATGGCCAAGACTTGACCACAGACCTCCTAGCAATCGCATCGGAATTACAATATCTCTATGCTATAAAGATACGATCTGACATTACGTTTTTGCACATAATGACCATATATAGTTTATAACATGTTACAATTATCACATGTACCATCAACTCGTTCGATCCTCCCGTGAAGTAATAAAATATACAAAGTGCAACCGAAACCTTTTATCAATGTATTTTTATAATCCGATCGAGTTGGACATCCAACCTGTGTGCAAGGATGGAGAAAGGAGTGGCATCTTACAAATATTCAGATTAAGGTAAATATAAGAGATTATTTTCTTTTACAATAAAAAAGTAATATAATAGGAATTCTATTTGTATATATCTCATATTTTAACACGTCAGCAAAAACATTAACATATTATTATCGTATATTAATTACGCTGTTAAGATGTCAGATAGTTTGGAAAATTAAGTCGACACATCAAATCTAAAACGCATTTCACATCCTGAAGTTGTAACGGCGTTTTGTTGTTGCTTCGTACGAGAGATATCTTCTCACCCTAGAGAAGATAAGAATGAAGAGATAAAAGTTCTCGCGTTAAGCAAGCAGGAAATCGGAGCAAATGGAGAGAATATCGCTCGAGACTAAAACGGGAGAAAATAGAAAGGAAAAATCTTTCAGAAATAACGAAACGTGATGTCGATCTATTATATACCACACTCTCCGTCATACACATCTTCTATTTGTGAGTTATATATTTTACTTATCAACTTGCGCATTACGTATTAATATACTTATTAGAACTTAGCAAGCGCTGCAGATAGATCAGTAAAAGAAAAAAGGTAACTCAGGATTAAGGGAACAGTTTATCGTGTTCAATGTATATTTACAATATTATCTGATAAAGGTACAGCGCTGAATATCGACCCGTATAGGTTTGTGTATAATCTTGGTAAAATGCTGCTTTATGTATTTTATATGTAGGAAAAATTTGCACGCCCGAGATATAAGTTTCTTTTTTCGTCTCTTCTTTTTTTGTCATAGGTTCTTTTACGTATCCGTATAAAAATCTATTGAACGTCCGCCGCGCGGCAGGACGCGAAAACTTTGTAAGATTGTGCTGAGGACGTTGGTACAGATTCTCGCATTCGTCAGCGGAAGATACCCCGTACGGTAGCCTTGAAGAATACGAATAAGCTCTTACGCATTCATTCTACAGCAAGAATCTCAGTGTAACGCAACGGAAACACAACGCAACGCAACGTTGGGTGACTTTGTCCATAGCTCCCTAACAGCACATGCAGATTCTGAGAATATTTGTAAGATATCGCAAAGTATAAGATATTACAGGGATGTTGCCAATATATTAGGATATTCTATAAAAGTACAGATTATTCGAATGATATTGCTGTTAGGGATCTCTTGTATTGTATATTGTCAGAGAAATTGTAACTTGGAAAAGTGGCGCGAAATGTTTTACAAGGCGTAGATCGAAACGATTGTTACCAGCTCGAGGTCGTGGAATTTGACTGTTGCAACGCAATATTGTACCGCGTTGTAGAAAAAATCGTGTCTTTACAGGTACATCTTATATTCAATGCGATACTTTTTCTTTTCTGTTTTTTTTTCCTTTTATTCGCCGAGAACGAGATCGAACGACAGATAATACAATAATGTACTCTTACGGCGTCACTATCACAGTGTAATACAACAACTCGCTAAGAATAATAGCATACGCGGTACCTACGAGCAGTGAGGGTAGTTTCACTACCAGAATCACGAAACTGCAAGTATCAGTTTCGCCTAACAACCTGCAATTATAGAAAATAGTATGTGTGTAACTTTATCACACAATCATTACAAAGAGACAGCGGAATTGGACTTTGGCGTTCTAATATCGTTTGATTGTTTTATTAATTATAGAGCATTGAATGAATTTTACATGGGATTTGAACCTGGGAATACGGCATTTAAAAAGCCTCTATTGTGCCTCCGTTCCAAACATTACTGTTAAAAGAAAAGCAATGCTAAATTATAGCACGAGCACTAAATTCGAAGAGAACGTCTTATTGCCTGTTTGCAGATGGACATGTACATTTACGAAGCCTATAAAGTAATTTACAAAATGTTATAAAAGATGGAATATATACGTATAAAAAAATTAAGGAATGTTTCCTCTCTTTCTCTCTCTCTCTTTCTCTCCTATGGCCAATAAATTTTGCAATAATATTTACAACAAAAGAGGATGATTAAAGATATTTCGATATAGAATCGATATCTTACTGTCTTTTTTGCAATTGTTTGATTTTTCGATCGTCCCAATCATTTATCTTGTTATAAAATATATAAAGTATTTGATATTTAATTATATCCATCGATAAGAATTTGAATATTCGATACTTGTGACTTAATAAATGTCAATCAATATAGAAGTTTGTAATTTAGAATATTATAGAAACAATGCTATTAGAGACAGACGATTGCCCGAGATGTGACAATTTGCTTTACATATGGTCGTTTTTTAAATTGTTGTATTGCAAAATTAACGAATGTTTACGTAACGTTTCGTTCATCTTCCTTCT
Organism: Vollenhovia emeryi; assembly: GCF_000949405.1. Lineage (NCBI taxonomy): Eukaryota > Metazoa > Arthropoda > Insecta > Hymenoptera > Formicidae > Vollenhovia > Vollenhovia emeryi. The sequence continues at coordinate 25,867 of NW_011966960.1, read as the reverse complement.
CGATGAAGTAATGTTGATATAGTAACATAATATAATAATAATTATAATATTCTTAAGTGAATCTTTGTATGATAAATTTAATGATCCTCATATACATCGTTCACATTATTCGTAACTCGCTGGATAATATAGCTTCATAGCAGCTTTTTATTCGAACAAATTTTAAGTAATGAGTGTATCGCGCATTTGTCTCGATTCTCTCTCTCTCTCTCTCTCTCTCTCTCTCTCTCT
>NW_011966960.1:14077-25249 GCF_000949405.1 Vollenhovia emeryi | reverse complement strand
CTCACTCTCTCTCCCCCCTCTCTCTCTCTCTCTCTCTCCTACAATATAAGAATCTGTAACGTTGCAAATGGCTTTTTTTTAAAACTGCACATTTGTATAAAACATTCTTGACGTGGAGGTCCGTAATTCGTTGAGAATAAGATCAAATAGAATGTGTCATTATAAATAAAAATAACGTTATAATTGGCTTCCTATTCTAAAATGTATACATTGTCGAAAATTTCATTAACAAAATGATATATGCAAAGATCCCAAAATTGGTAAGTACTGTTTTTGTAAAAAATAAAATTAGGAAACTATTTTAAATAAATTCCTTGTAATTTTCTCTCCGATATTATAAATCATGTTGTTTGTAAAAGATTTTAAGACTTATTTGTATGACAAAAATTAACTAACAAAATAAGCTAACAAAATAAGCCCGACAGTAATTTATGAGAAAAAGCGGCTCAGACATGTATTTTATGCTTGCCTGTATCATTTTAGACATGAAAACCAACGATACAAAATTAATGTTGATACAGAAACTATCCTATCTCTGTTAAGATGACTTTCAAAAATAAATAATTATATAAAAGAATATGTTGATATAAATCTTAAATATGGAACATGATTAGATTTTAGCTATTTATATATTTTTGTAAAGTTCATAAAAATAAGTAACATCTTGAATGAAAAATATGGAGGCGGTTTGTTTCGAGAAATTCGAATAATATATTTGTTGTATGATAACAAACTGTCATATAATAATTAGCGATTTTTTATATATGTGCATAGGAATGTTTAAATCTAATTGTTTCACGAGGCTAAGAAAATTTGAGTATAAAGGTAATAAAATAAGTAAAAATGTATCTAGCTTTTTTATTCGATTATATATATGCATATATGATGTGTATGTGTTGAGAGGAAAATATTAAAATTATTAAAATCTGTCATAAGGATTGTATCAAAAAATTATTATTAAATAATTTTTTTCTTTAGTATTGTGTAAAAATCAAAATTAATATGCATATAACTAATTAAACGGCTAAAAAGACAGAATAGGAAGCCAAGCGATAATATTTATGTAAAACAGTAATGTTTATTATTTTTATACTCATCTAAAGCCAAATTTTTAATTTCATCATTATTATCATTAATTTAGAGTCACTCGCACACACATTCAAGCATTTGGCAGGCAAGAACCTAGAAGAATCTAATTCAGAGAGAGCAGCATTACTACGAAGTCATCATATCATTGACTGAATTTGATATATTAGGTCCTTTTAGGGCATCATTTATGTCTCTTCTAAACATTGATAAATTTTGTGTAAACCTGCAAAACAACAAGCGTCATAACGTTTAAGGATGCTTAGAACATATAGTAGAATACATACTACGTGACTTTCCTACCTATCTCTATTTTTTGTGAGTAAATTTCTTTCAATCCCATTCATTAAATTTTCAAACCATTGGGCCATTGCTGCTTGCTTGTCAACTGGTTGACTTCTAATAATATTTTCCCTTAATTGATTAAAATACTGCAAGAAGAAATTAAATGGAATGTATGATTACATGTAAAAAAAATAACATGTAAAAATGGATATTACGAAACAACATATTGTAGGAATTATTACATTATAAACGTTCATTGTGAACTTACGTCTTCATTTAACAATATGAGACCTAACAAAGGACGAGACATGCTCCATTGATTTCTACAATCCTCGAACATTATCACATTTAAAACAGTACTTAAGATTTGTTGAAGTATTTCAGGATGCTGTTTCAAAACTTGCAAAAATAATTCTCCTCCTCCAGGAACAACTGCATTTTTTCTTCCTGGATATCCTAAAAATATATACAATATAAAATCAGTACAATATATTTGCCATAATTTCTTGTATTACAGTGTCGTCGCAGACACACTGTATTTTATTAATAATTAAATATTGTTAAAAGTACCTTTTTGATAAAGTTGTTTAAACAAGTATGTAACAATATGATCGAGAGTTGCACAGCAACCAGTACAGACCATAGTATCTGAAATTATAAAGTTGTGTTTTTAATCGAATTTTTATCTCCGGAAGAAAATTAAGACATGCTTATATTTAAAACCTTAATAGAAAAAAAAGTGCATGCAACCAAAATGGCAGCATTTCTATTGCAAGCTTATCAGGACCTACCTGCTTTTCTATTGTACAGCTTGATATTTTGTAAACTTACAATTTATTTTACTAAGAATAAATATCAGTAAAAAAATTGCTATATAAATTTCAACGTAGAAGGCAAAATTTTTTCATTATTATTCTATATCATAGAATCGCAATTATTCGCATCAATATCTAAATTGTTGCTAATTGCAAGTGCACAAAATCTCAAAAATGTGATTTCTGTTATCTTATCCACTTACAAATGATATACAAAATAATTTTAACATATTACGCAAACATATTGAATTGAGATCGTCGATATTGCATACAATTATTGAAAAAAATTGAAGCATATAATGCATGCAACTGCAATTAGTACATTAGTCATTATAAAACATACATAATCTTTAAGTCAATGTTATTGTATTTAATAATACGTCAGCTGTGCGGCTGATTATCTGTGTCAGACCCGTTATTCAATTCTGTTTCAATCGAAACAGAAAACTGCATAACACTCATAGAGCACATTGCAGAGAATACAAGTTATGCGGTTCTTGCGTATAGGACTTTATTATGTTTAGAGAAGGTCCACAGGCTCCACGCACTCCAATCCTCTTATAGCCAATGTTATTTGTAGTAAAGTGTTCTCAGTGATTTTCTTCATTGTGCATAATAAAATATGCTCGAAATATGCATCTGTTTCTTGCATTTCGAACTGTCGCGCAGTGACTAATATCTATAGGCAGATTTACATTCCAAGCAATAATGCAAAAAGCAAGAAATCTTAAAACCAATGTAAAATTCTTAAGTATACAATGAAAAAAAGTATTACAATCTTAAGTATTTACGCTCGCAATAGTGACACAAATGATTTAGGAAAAATATGTTCAAAGAACAATTCTAGATGCAAAAGACTTACAAAAACTACAAATTTTAATCCCGCATATACCTATATGTAACGTGTTCTGTCGAGTCAATTACTTCTTTCGAATATTTCGAATTTTACAAATAAGTTAACATACGCATAATTCTAACTAGTATATGTTAAATATTTATAACATTATCTTTCCCTTTCAACAATATATGTAGAAACAGTTTTTTTTTTAAAAACATTAATTAATCGAGAGAAATAAAAAATTGTTTTTAACTTGTATATGTTTGTCCAAGTGCAAAAATGATTTCAATTTCAGTTTCAAGATATGGCATTGAGGATATAGAGAGTAGTAGTAGCAAGATAGAATCAGCCGCACAGACCTGTATAGAAGTCTTTTTGCGCACCTAGAGCTGTAAGGCCTTCGCTGATACTGGAGAGAATGTAGAGAAAAACCCTAGGTTCCAAAGTGGATAAAAAGACCATGTGATCTTGCGCCAGACATTCGAGTAACAAATAATATGTTGCCGACAGTTTTGGATAATGCTATCGAAAATAGTATATATTAGTGATAATAAGAGAATAATAACATCTTTATCATTATAAATTATCGATGCTGATATAATTTGAATTACCAAGAAGCAAATTACTTCATTAATAAAGAAAATGTTAGCATCGTAACCAATATACATACCAAAAGATCACTTTGTGGAATACTAAGGAGCAACTTGACAAATGTATTGAGGGCATTGTCCAACGCCTCGTCACCGTACAGCCTAAACACTCCAAAGTTTACGTAACTTCCACATAAGGCTGCCTTCAACATACTGAAGCATATACTTATTCCTTTGAGTTTTAAGGGATAAATCTGATCCTTGGGTACTTCAACGTTTAATATGTGATTGCCGTAGCTACATATTATTTTGCTGGCCTCGCGGAACAACAGGATCCCGTTTGGAGACGATGCGTCGAATTGTAATCGTTGACTCCTATTTTGTACTAACTCAGCAAATAACTTCAGGACGGGTGTTGTCACCTGCGGTTCGTGATGCCACAGCTCCACAGCGTGTAATAAAATCGGTGTATAATTCGGATATCTAGGTTGAGAGGAAATATCGATAATAAAGCAATTGCTTTTTAACAATGTTAATCGCTAGTGTCAAATATTTATACACATTCTGTCTCATTCACATACAGGGTGTCCCGTACTTTTTTATCAATATTATCTTAGGAAGATGGGATCGATTGAAATAAACAAAAATTGCAATATTTGCAATAATTTAGATATTGAATGTTAAAGTCGTGCAAACAGCACGCCGAGACGACACGGGGAAAGTGCTCAAGCCATAGCACGATCCACTCCCATACAGCTCAGGTGGTTGCAGTTACATTGCAGAAACGTTGCAATCTTGCAGAGACATTGCAGGGATATAAAATTGCAAACTTTCGATAGCAATATTGCAGCAATGTTTCAAAAATAATGAAAATACTATATTTTCTATTTAAAAAATTTTTCTAATTACGAGAATTTTATAATATAATGTTATTTACGTTGATACCAATAATGCGCGAATTATTAAGTACTTGATCAGTGCGGTGTTGCTCGCAATCTCCATCTATTGCGAAGCGACATAATCTCCTTAGGTTGCTTCGCAATAGCTTGCTGTGTATTGAAGAAGGCCCGGATGCATATGTAATTAGTAAATTCTCTGCTTATGTACAACAACAAATTATTTAAAAAATATTGCACTGCAACATTGCTATAATGCACTGCACTGCACTGCAATCTCTCTGAGGGCGGACATTTCAACGTTGCAGCAATGTTGTGCAACGTTTCTGGAGGATTGCAGCAACGTTGAAATATTCGCCCTCAGAGAGATTGCAATGAAACATTATAGCAATGTTGCAGCGCAATATTTTTGAAATAATTTGTTGTTGTACATAAGCAGAGAATTTACTAATTACATATGCATCCGGGCCTTTTTCAATGAACAGCAAGCTATTGCCAAGCAACCTAAGGAGTTTATGTCGCTTCGCAATAGATTGAGATTGCGAGCAACACCGCACTGATCAAATACTTAATAATTCGCGCATTATTGGTATCAAGGAAAATAACATTATAAAATTCTCGTAATTAGAAAATTTTTTTAAATAGAAAATATAGTATTTTTACTATTTTTGAAACATTGCTGCAATATTGCTATCGAGAGTTTGCAATTTTATATCCCTGCAATGTCTCTGCAAGATTGCAACGTTTCCGCAATGTAACTGCAACCATCTATGCTGCATGGGTATTTACCACTAGTGATTTGTAATATTAAAAAAAAACACACAATATACATACATCCAATCAAAAAGCATCATATAAGATGTCTTGGTGTTGAACGCATAAGCTAAGCCTCTAAGGTCTCGTGCCAAACCGATCAGTGCTTTCTTTGCTTCCTCTGCTGCAAAAAGGGGTGTATCTGCAGCACCCATTAATTGACCAAGGCTCTCCAATGCACCTAAAGTTATACAATTATATAAGAACTTACTTGCCGCACAATATAATGTTTACAAAAATAAATAAAAAATGGTTAAACGTTGATAAATTTTCTTACCTGTAAGAGGTAACATAAAGGTATGAAATCTTTCCTCGTCCTCACCTAAATCTACCATCAATAATCTACCAAGAGATGTGTAAAACATTGATCTACAACGCATTTCTGTCACAGCAACATTGTTTCCCAAAAATGGAAAGTGTTCTCGCTGTCAATATGAAAGATTTAACGATTTTTATTATTTAATTATTATGTACAAAAAGACTCTTGGTTAACGTTGTAACTTATTATTTATACAAAATATTAAGTAGCAGAGTTCAATATGTACCGTATGATTGTTGAGCATAAATTGTACTTCTTCTAATTTGACGAGTTTACGAACACAACTATAACCCACTGATAAGTCATTTAAAAGTTGTAGTGTCTTGGAAATAATTTGTTCGCTTCTACCCCAGTACTTTAAATTCGTTATTCTGTAAATTAACACATGGCATTGCAATCCGGTGTACTTTGCAAATTACAGGAACATTGCTCATATCTTTCGTATATATTACTTACATCTTTCGAATGAAAATACTGAGTACCATTGCCTCATCGTTAAGACCCAACACATCGGACAATCTCCTGTACACTTTAGAATTCTTTTGAACTTGATCGCCAACGTAGATCTTGCGAAATTGCTCAAAGAAGCTCAACATCGCTAATTCCAGTTTCTCACAGCCGCCTTGTGCGAGTCTCGAATCAGTTAGGTTCATCAACTGAAGCACTCTGCAAACCAATTCTCCGTCCATAGCGTCAAACTCTTCGTTGCTATTAAACGCAACCCTCCCGCCTATAACACCCCCTGGGAAAGATGAGAAGAGGACGATGTAAACATCATTACTTATGAAAAGACAACAACGCATCTAATACACAGTGTATTCAAAAAATTCCAGGACTGGTCGCACACAGATCAAACAACGCCATGTATTGACTCCTCTTTAATATCAAGCTTCTACATAGTCTCCCGCCAATTCGATACAACGCTTAGAACGAGTTTTGAGGTCCATCATCGCCTTCTGGAACGCCTCCACTGGAATACTGTTCAGTTCCTTCGTCACCGCCTTTTCAATCGCCTCTACTGACTCATATCGGTGTCCCTTCATCTTCAATTTTAGCTTGAGAAACAAAAAATAGTCTGGGGGGGACAGATCAGGTGAGTTTGGGAACGACTTTTAAAACGAATGCGGCGTGTGAGGTCAAGTGTTGGAGAGCGGAGAGAGGTGGCTGTTGCACAACAATGCACCGGCTCACAAGTCCATTGTTGTACAGGAGTTTTTGACGAAAAGGCAAGTTGTGAGCATCAACCACCCTGCGTACTCACCTGATCTGCCCCCCCCCCCAGACTATTTTTGTTTCCTAAGCTAAAATTGAAGATGAAGGGACATCGATATGAGTCAGTAGAGGCGATTGAAAAGGCGGTAACAAAGGAACTGAACAGTATTCCAGTGGAGACGTTCCAGAAGGCGATGATGGACCTCAAGACTCGTTCCAAGCGTTGTATCGAATTGGCGGGAGACTATGTAGAAGCTTGATATTAAAGAGGAGTCAATACATGGCGTTGTTTGATCTGTGTGCGACCAGTCCTGGAACTTTTTGAATACACTGTGTATACTCACTTACCTATGATATACACAAGCCATGTGAGCTGTCCCTCCTGGATCGCAATGTCGATCTGTTGCGTCGGGGACACCGTTTGTGCCATCAGCTCCTGGTATGCTCTTGCGGCTTGATCGAACAGCTGGACTAGCAGGGTGCACGTTTTTTGATACTCACACCTACCAATGACTGATATTTGTTCCAATTGATGATGAACCACGCCTAAATCATCCAACGGATCCTCCAGGCGTTCCCTGACCACTACCGCTACCGATTCAAGTCTCGACGTGATGTACGCGTTTGTAACCTCTGGTGTGTACGTGTTTAATAAGTGTGGATCGCCCGCTTTCACATACGGCATTGAAGACACCATTCTTTGCCACAGAGTCAAAAGATAGTGCAGACTGTTTGGCGCAAATTGCCACATCTGCAAGCTCTGTACTGTAAACTTGGCGATCAGTTGTATTGCTTCGGGATAATCCTCCACCAGGACCAACTCGCCAAGTTGGAAATTGCTCTTCAGTCGAGATAATAATCTACAAAACTCATGATAGTTTCCTGGATCACTAAGACCCTGAGGATTCTGCAGTATATGTTTAATACCGTTGACCAAGTGCGTCAAAAATTTTGCCCTTTCGGTATTAGAGAACAAGCTCCGTCTGACCGACGCTATTTGAACCAGACACGAGAGCGCCAGACACGACAAAGTATTAGGTAAACTGTGATATAGATCGAAGAACAGTTTCAATGAAGTAAAATCCAGGAACGCAGGTCTCCAGCTCGTCGGGATTTGTACTGTGTTGAGATCATCCGAGCTCTCATCGGTCGAGGTGCCAATAAAGTCAAATGTCAAACAGTTCTGTGCAAGCTTCAACAGTTGCCTTATCAAACCGTGCTGTGGAAGAGGCGCATGGACGATGCATTAATGCGGAGAATCGGACAAGCTGTGGCCGGTGTTGTTACGCAATTGTTACCAATACCATACCTGCGCTTCATCGTTGAAATTCAAATTTTTACAATTTTCACGGGCCGTACTCAGTAGGGTACACGATAACCTAAATATTTCAAATAGCTGTGTGTCTCTAAAGCTACTCGCTATCCTCCTGTGCTTCGTCAGAGATCTGTTCGCGTCGGCTTCCGATATTTGATTCATTTCGCATGTCAATTGGGAGAGCAGCTGTACTCCTATCATACAATGCTCCACCGACCCCTTTGGTTGTTGCAACAAAATATTATTAATCAGGGAGCATACACGCATATACCTAGCGTATACACAGGGAACGTAAGGATTCAAAGTGTGCCAAACCTGAAGAAACTTGGCTATGTCGCTGACTACATTCCTGAAGACAAATTCCTCCTTGTCGGAATCGAACCACCCGAGCTTTGATATCCTAGCGAATAGTGTAACCAAAGCCTGTATCACAAAATTCGGTAACTTTGGTTGTGTTGCTAAGTAGTTGAGTACATAATTTCCTGCAAACACACACACGTTGAAGAAGGTGAGACATCTCTCGTTCAAACTCCACAAGCCGCGGGCATCGCGCCACTTACGTATATCGAGCCTCTGTTGTAAGCTGAGTGTTGTCGTGAGCTGTCCCTGCGCCGAGCGCGACACCAGCTTCGTTAAAGTGGTAGCGGCCAGCAATTGAGCATACGCCGAGTCTCCGCGGTCCAGGAGAAGCTGGCACTTGGTGAGCGTGTCCGGTGCATTTTGAAACGCGACCAGGGCCTTCTCCGCCTCCGCGCGATGCGCCGAGTCCTGCGACTCGTACAGCTGCTTGCATAGCAGCTCCAGCTGCCGCACTTCCTGTATGTGATCCATTCTTAGTCACACAGTTCAAAGCCGCTTCCTCGAGACTTTCATTTGGGTAGGAGTCTAAGAGTTCCGCAGCGATACATCCACTTTTCACGGCGCCTCGCAAATCTTTGTCAGCGTCACTCGCCGCTACTGTCCGGGACATTTACAATTTTGCAATACACACGCATCGACGTCGGTTCGGTCGGTCTCGTTGTTTTTTTTTCCCCCCTACACAGGGCGACGCGTCCGAGATACCGTAACCGTTCGTTAATTCTCTACGAGGGGACGTGTCTCTAAAAAGATGGTGAGAAGGTTATATACGGGTGTCGCTGACACTACACCGAGCTGCACCGCACGCATTCATTGCACCAGCGACGAGTGCAAAACAATCCCTTTCGTGTCGGCGATCAGTTAGAAAATTTGCAATCACATCGCTTACAGGTTACAGGCACGAGAGAAAACAAAAGTGCACACCATTCTGTAAACGATCAATTCCGCCAGACCGGGAATCTCATTGCGAGACAAGGAACATTTTGCGCGACCGATTGTAATTTTCTCCCGGAGAGACGTTGCCTCGACGGTAATAAACATAAAATAAACGGCTCTTCAAGCGCACTCGAGCGACGCGCAACTTACTTACGAACTGTACGATATTTACATGCTTCGCACGCACAGTCGTACACACGCCCGTGCAGTATTGCAGTAACGAGGCGGGAAAAAGGCAGAGATCTCGATTTCCGTCTCGCGGCCGAACCACTCGTCGCGTGTTTTGCCGAGAAATTGCGCACAAGGTGCTCGCCGTCGGGCGTAGGGGATTATCAGTGAACGGTGCGCCAGCTGACTGGCGCGAGGCCTCTGTGCGGGATCTCGCGGGCAGGTTATGCGCGAGCGACAGGTTGTAAATAAACGGCGCGTGTTATCGTTGAGAGCGAGGATTTGGGGGGCCGAGCGCGAGCTGAGTGTCGCTCACGCCGGACGAGCGCTCTCGCACGTTTCGCGCTTCCGCTCCGCGGGTGTAACCCGGTGGTGGGTGGTGGTGGCGGCGGCGACGGTGGTGGTGGTGGCGGCGGCGGCGGTGGCGGTGGTGGTGGTTGTGGTAGTGGCGGTAGTGGCGGCAGCGGCGGCGGTATACAAACAACGCATACGCGAGGATAAACAACAACGTCGACGGCGACGACGGCGACCCGAGTCATCGCACGCTTTCGTTTACATCGCAGCACGCGCGAACTTTCACGTGACGTTCAGTCACGGGGGACTCGCCGCACAGCAGCGTGGATCAGGTGATCACTGATCGGCTGGTAATTGTCCCAAGGATCAATCAGCGTCCGCCGTCACTAGGAGGGACTATCGGCTTGACAGACGCGGCGGAACTAGGAGAGGACTAGCGTGAAAGGCTGCGTAACGTAGCGGCGCGATCGCATATCGTCGCGCACTACCCCGCGTTCAGTTTTGTGTCAACGCGGGAGAAACGGCGCGAAGATCCCTCCGGCGGCCGCTTCGCGAGAGATGCGACGAGCGCGCGCGCGGATTCACGCTGTACACACGATAAATGCACGCGCGGAAATCCGGCGCGGATTCCGCCGGCGGATCGCGATCACTCGCGCGGCGCTGCTCCGCTCCGCGTCGCGGTTAATAGCGTCGCGTCGCGTCGCGTCGCGTGCGGGACACGCGTGTCGGTCATCGGCGACTCACCTGTTCGTCCGCCATTTTCCGCCAGTCTCGTATTATCTACAGTGAAGCTAGGATCACATGCCAGCCTCCGTCCGCAGCCGCCGCCGGCGCATGTTTATACCACAATCTACGTCGCACGCGTCTTGCCCAGTGCGAGGCGCGCGCCAAGGAACGTCATCTTCCTTTTGCCGGCCGTACTACTCGCGCGTATGAGAACGCGCTTTGCGGATGGACGGGATTTTTTAAGCCTCGTCTACAATTCGCTCATACTCTCAAGCCGCAGTTTCACGCAGCGAGTAAAAGCTGGCGTTTTAGTCCCAGTCTACAATAGATGATTTAAGCCCTAAGCTTTAAGAAATTGGCCAATCACGGTCAAGTATGAGAAGAATGCGCGACTGTGATTAGTCAATTTCTTAAGGCTTAGGGCTTAAATCTCTATTGTAGACTGGGACTTACCCCCACTCCACCGCCACGCAAAGCAGCGTTAAAAAGCTGTTCGCTATCGCCTCTATCCTTTTCATGTAT
>NW_011966960.1:3240-6834 GCF_000949405.1 Vollenhovia emeryi | reverse complement strand
GTTCTACCTGGGTATTGGCTACACATTTCTCGGAACTAGAACTTGGACACAGTTCTTGGATCATGGAAACAGGGCTTAAGTCACCTGATCTAAAACTCTGCATCCTTATTGGTTCTCGCAAGCAATTCAGTAGGAAACCTCTAGTATCGTGTACCGCTGGCTTTATACTATGACCAACTGTGACTGTGTTTCGATCGATGTGGATTCGGGCCGACATGGTTTATTACACGATGAATTGTTTAAGTTTAACATTAACGACTTTTATACTTCTTTTACCCAGGGAAAGCCGGCGTGATCCATCCTCAGTTTAAATGTGCGACATATTGAAATGACTAACATACGCGGACTTCGAGTCTCGTTATGGTTCTGGTTTGACGTGTTGCTACGTGTCTTTCTGGCAGTGCTATTCGTGTAAGTTGATGTTTCGGTGGGTGTGCAGTTAAACAATCAATATGTTACAATTAGCTATATGCCATTAAACTTATTGGTATTCAAACGTCAATCTATAGTAATTAGTATTAATTAACACAGTAATGTTAGAAATTTTATTTATATTATATTTTTATGCTATTTTATGCATAAGATTTGCGGCTCTTTTACTGATATATTTATATAAATCTTAAATTTATAAAATAAACTAGTAGCGTTATCCAAAGCAGGAAGGCACAATAAATAAATAAGAAGCATTAATATAATTTTTTAAGAAGTAGTAATAATTTTTCCTCTGGTTTCTCCGAGAGATAGAATCATAAGATACATTGTACGTGTATTTTTACTACTGTTTATTATTGTATCTAAGGCACGAATGCTCATTGTTTCAAAGTATTATAGTGCAATAGAAATTTCACCTATAATGTTATATCTTTACATACATTTTATGACTTTTGTTATTGATATTCTGTATTAATATAAGTTTTGCCTAGTTGCAGTGATCCTTTGAGAAATAATATAAATTGTACTTAATACAAATAATAGAAATCATTTTTTATACTATTTTACTTTTTTTTATCAGTCGACTTTTACCACCTCTACAACACAAAAACTTATATTTCGACGACGATCTTTCAATCTACAGCAGCTAATAAATCCGAAAAAAACGGCTCATACTTTACAGCTGTTATGATTTGCGTTGCGAGCGATTTTTATCTTTTTATCTTTTGACTTTATATCTAAATTATATTTTATATTCTATTTATTTTATATACTGAAGATGGCCTAGAGAAAGACCGAAACGTTTGTATTTTTATGTTTTAAACATATGGGAATTTTATCATTGTGACACTAACACCTAGTCAAGGCTCTTAGCCCCTTTTATTCATTGACTTTTTTTTTATCATAAATGCTCATTATTTTTTAAATAGAATGCTGGATTTGATGGCTTTCAGGGAGCTGGAAAAAGCAGAACCATTTACACGAAAAATTCATGAAGCAGAATTATGGCTATACACAAATCCGAGGACAGAATCTTTCGTCCCAACCACAATATTATGGGTAAACATATACCTAGAAAGATTTTAATAAATAGGATTAACAATAAAATAAGTAGAATATTGTGTCACAAGTAATATATATATATATATATATATATATATATATGTATATATTAAATGAAACATTCTTTTTTCCAGCCTCTTGTGTTTATGATGCCGATTGTCGTTATTTGTTTCTTTTTCACAATGCACAAAGACAAAGTCGATCTTCAGCAGTCAGTATTGTCTGTAACATTAGCCTTAGGAGTTAACGGTCTTATTACAGACATTTTAAAACTTATAGTAGGTACGTTAATTATTGTTGAAACATTTAAGTGCTGCAAACATATATCAAATGAGTAAGATCTGCAGTTAAAGTTATTCATGTAATAATTGAGCATTTTTCCATCGTTTCATCAATTTGTCACACTTTCAGGTCGTCCGAGACCAGATTTCTTCTGGCGGTGTTTCCCGGATGGGCAAATGAATCCAGGATTTAAATGCACTGGAGATCCGGTTGTTGTTAGGGATGGAAAGAAGTCATTTCCAAGCGGACATTCCTCATGTATGTCAATATTACATTTGCAACGACATCAGCAAATATAGATATTATGAATAAATGTATCACTATAATTTTATTTATATGAAAGCATTAATTCATTTGGTAAAGAATATACAGAGATAAGATGATATATTTCTATATATTGTAGTATACTCTGATTATAATTTCCGTTCTAGTTGCGTTCGCCAGTTTTGGCTTCATCGCTCTATATTTAGCCGGAAAGTTGCACACATTCAGTCTGGCGGGAAAAGGACAATCGTGGAGACTTTGCATGTTTCTTTTGCCGCTTTGCGTCGCTTTAACTATTGCATTAAGCAGAACGTGCGACTATCACCATCACTGGCAAGGTAATTTTTGCATTTGAAGCTTTGTTGTCGAAATAATATGATTCTAACACAATTTTGTATTAGAATCTGATACAGAATTTGTTTCAGACGTGGTGATGGGATCAGTAATAGGCTACTGCTTAACGTATGTCTGCTATAGACATTATTACCCTCCGTTAGATTCGCCGTATTGTGACAAACCATACGTTGCGCTTACGTTACAAGTGCAGGCGGACACCGCCAAGTCTAACAAGAACGAGCAAATTAAATGGATATAAAAAAGTCAAAATTATTACTGAATATGTGCCGTATATAGTATTTTAAACAGTACTTAATACTTTTGTTAAAATCTTTGAGATTTGTATATTTTGTGTATCGATATATGTATACATCTGAATAAATGTACGCCATACAGAGATGAATTTGTACGTATATTAGAACTTAATTTATGACCAATGTATTACAGATCTGTTCGGTTTAGCTGCGCTACTTATGTTGTGTGTCGTATTTTTTTTCTATTTAATCAGGTATTATTATTTGTAAAGCAAAAATATAGGATTACTGGAATAAAATTCATCAAGCTTCAACTAATTTAAGAACGTGAGTTGTAAGATTTTAAATTAATTTTGGTTCTTGAACTCGAATATCAATAAAATTATCAGTCGTGAATATTTATTATACTTTGTAGTTTTCGAGTTAAGTATTCAACTACGTCATTTTACTTGCGAGAAGCACACACAAAGAAATATTGCTGAAACAGTTGTGTTAGAAATACATGAAACGCAAAATATTTATTTATCTCTGTACATTTATGTTTAATACAATAGATAATTAGATAATTATGTAATTATTATAATATACAGTATTTAATTTTTGTACAACTTTATTCTGTTCTGTTATTTTGACAAAATTTCTGGACGAATTGTGGCGTATGTTTTTTTTAGGCTACTTTAGCTTATTTTGTAAAGTCTACTATTCTTTGTAACTATATTATAAAAATAAAATCTACAATAAAAAAAATCCTAATTTCTAGATTGAAAATAAAATGAGTATGTATATTTTATCGTATTCTGAAAGAAGTATGAAAATTAGAAAATGTTGAGAGTACCCATACAGCACCAAACCTTTCAGAAACATTGCAACATTGCAAATTGCAATGTAATAAGTATTGCAGAGACGATTCAGAGACATTCAATTGTAATATTTCGCCGATAATGCTTCAGTAACCTTGTAGACT
>NW_011966960.1:0-1214 GCF_000949405.1 Vollenhovia emeryi | reverse complement strand
TTTCGGAAAGCTTTCTGAAACTTGTTTTGCTGTGTGGGGAAACATTATAAAATTTGCAAAATATATTTGTAACGTATTATATATATATTTTTTTCGTCATCATTGGAGTCTAACAACGATGCGAGATCATAGTGTGATACCATTACGTTCATCGATGTAATCGATAAGTTTCTCTTACTTACACTATAATTTTTATTAAAGTTATTTGTTAGAGGCCGTTATAATATGTTTAATTGGCCGACTTGATCATTTGTACCAAAATTTTTATTGTCATTGAAAAGGACCACATGTGTTGGTCGAAACGTTTGACTTTGATTATTTCTAATAAATAACATACATAATATTGTTATATCCGCACTCAACATCTAGCGTTTGGCTCTCATTGCCCCTTTTGCATTACGCATTTCAAGTATTATGATATTCTTTAGATTTTTCAAATTTATATTATTTCTCATATATTCCAAACGCAGCCTAATAGCATGCCGTGTCGGCTCAGTGCTTGAGCCGAGTGCCATTGGGGCCCATTGGAAAGATAGAGAAGATGAAGAAGAAAGCCTAATAGCATGTATAGCAACTTAACGCTACTTGATAGTCTCGTAATTTCCGATATTGCCGGTATCGATCGGTCTTCTTCGTCCACGTTGCCCATGTTCAAAGTGTATCTTCGCGACCTCCAATTAACGTGTCTCTTAACGATATCACTCTAATCCACGGTAATTTCTATTCCTATATAAATATATTTAAATAAACCACAAATTTGATAATAATTTCCTAATATGTAAAGTACTTCAGATTTTAATAGATGAAGTTTGAGAATATATGACATCCGATAAGAATAAGATAAAGCCCGGTTTTACCAACGCGAGTTAATCTAATCGGTCGGTTAACTTTCAGGGTGCCAACAGCCGAACATAAAACTGATGCCTAATTTGCTTGTTATAATTTTAAGATTAACTGTGATGACATGTACAGCATGCAGAATAAGGATTGTTAAAATTGAAATAATTTAATGAAATTTTCAGGTAACTGTTGTACACACTTGTGGAATATGCAAACTAATTATTGGTGAAAAAAGTATATACCGACTTATAGTTGTATAGAGGAATACACCCGGCTGTTTATTGATGACAACTTTTATTTCTATCCAGTAACAGGATATAATACCCAAGGAGCGCCAATGCGCATATAACGTGCGTTTATTAAATGCGCATTTT
>NW_011966959.1:75201-76574 GCF_000949405.1 Vollenhovia emeryi | reverse complement strand
GTCAATTGCAACGTGGTCAATCGAGACCGTGGTCAATTGCAACGTGGTCAATCGGGACCGTGGTCATTTGCAACGTGGTCAATCGGGACCGTGGTCAATTGCAACGTGGCCAATCGGGACCGTGGTCAATTGCAACGTGGCCAATCGGGACCGTGGTCAAGTGCAACGTGGTCGATCGGGACCGTGGTCAATGGCAACGTGGTCAATCGGGACCGTGGTCAAGTGCAACGTGGCCAATTGGGACCGTGGTCAGTTGCCCGAGCAACAATGAATCTAGTCGGTTCGATTTAGAGGCTAGTAGCTAGATAGTACTGACTAGATAGATGTTCTAGCTAGTCACTAGCTTGTGACTGGCTAATATATGGCGCTGAAAACCTTTAAAAAGTTGGCTAGCTATTGTCTAGCCACTAACACGTAAAAATTGGTTTGCATCCGAAAGGTGAGGTTATGCGACAAACCAATTTTTACGTGTTAGTGACTAGACAATAGTTAGCCAACTTTTTAAAGGTTTTTAGCGCCATCTATTCCTTGGTTTACTGGGCAGCGACTGGACAGGCACTAGATAGCAATGGATATAACCTGACGCGGCGTTTACAATGAGATTTTAAAACGTTTGAGGTTCCAGAAATTAACAAATTACAGTCGATTATTCTCCTCACACTTAAATATTTAGTTTTCGCGTTATACAGGGTGTATCCTAATACCCATATCACCCGTAACTGGCAGATAGCCCGGGGCAAACTGAATAGAAAAGTCCTATACCATTTTGCAAAATTCGCAATAGTTATCGAGAAATGAATTTTAATGTCTGAGCGAATGAAAGCGTAGACGGCGGCAGGCCGGACTCGGCAGGCAACGGTGGGGCATCATCTAATAGCGAGAGGTGGAGCGACGCGCCGAAAAAAAGTTGTCACGCAGCGAGCGGCGAGCTTCAGTACACTCCCCGCTCGCCCCTCACCGCTCGCCCCTCGCCACGCGTCGTTCGCCGCTCGACGCTCGGCTCTCGCCCCTTGCCCCTCATCCCTCGTCCTTTACATGTGGTTGAGCATTATTATAAAGCAATATGCATATTGCAGGTTGCTTAAAGCGTAATTGCTGGTGCATTTCCTCCATTTGAGAACAGTATTTTCCGGCATTAATGATTTTACCATTACCGGGATTCTGTAACTTGCTATCGATGTTTTTCAGTATCGAAATTAACTAGCGACAGCAAAGACGTTAAAAGCACAGCTTTCATTGGTTGGTTAACGATACCGAAAACCATCGATAGGAAGTCACAGAATCGCCGTACAGGTTTCAAAAACGAATAATTAATAATGCCAGCTCAATAGACGTGGAGTTATTACTGCTTCATGATAACGTTCGACCATATG
>NW_011966959.1:60875-73786 GCF_000949405.1 Vollenhovia emeryi | reverse complement strand
TTCTATTCACAATAAACAATACTTTAAAATATGATTTTATTAAAGGGTACGTAAGGAGAAATGGCCAATGCGAGCCCACAGCAGGTGTCCGTGCGAAATTGTCAATGTTTTTTTAAAAAACCATTTAATAAATAATCCAAACGGTTCGACCCGTTTTTGGGTCATCCTCAGTGAAGCTGGGATAAAAGATATGATACATAGTGTTAAACAACTTTACAAAATATTTCAACAATCTCGTTGAAACTGTCAGAGGATAATTCTCGATAATAGTGGTGTTAAGTTATGTATCCAATCAAGGAAAAATTCATTGTATTTTTTCGCAAATTTATATTAATATTTTGTAAAGTTGTTTAACACTATGTATCATATGTGAAAAGGATGCTGGTCTGGTCGACGACGACGACGATGACGACGACCAGGACGACGAGGACGACAAAGATGTTTCTTAATCCAAAATTTCACAAAACTGACTTTGCATTGCAATACCTCCACTCCTGGGGCACGTAGGAGAAAAGTAAAAACACTTTTATTATGTAAATCGTACCCAAGCTATCGATTAAACGCAGTCTCAAGTTCGTCGGATCAGCCGTTGTTGAGATCCGAAAATCTGAGGGCCCGTCAACTCGTGTACTCGCGTAAACTTACATGGTTGGTCTCGCACGCATGTACTAGCTACGCTTACACTTGGCGCGAGACACTACCGTGTCTCGTGATTGACTCCTACTAAAGATACGAGCGAGTCCAGTACAGAACACCTGACGATCTAACAAGGAAGAAAGAATAATGGTCAAACGTTTAATAAGAATGAACGAACACACAGTGTAACAGCAGGATATGGTACTATACAGGCCTGCTAACCTGCTATAGGAACCGTACATATACACTGTCTTCATATTAATATATGAACACAAAGAATGGTAAAACTGCAGAATAGGGGACCCAGCTCCTACGACCTTGACATTCAAGGTCAAGGTCAAGGTCACCCTCCTGAGTGACCCTCAGAAGGTTTTAGCCATCGCTCGTGTCCATTTCCCGTCTCCCTCTCTCCCCCCTCCCTCCCTCATCCTCTGCAAACTTTTCATCCACTCCTCTCCCCTTCCATCCTCATTCATTATCTCCAGTATCTTTCCCTTCCCCCTCCTTTCTCATCTCTCATGCAACCTCTATTATATGCTCCCACGTTTCCTCTTCCCATCCACAAATCCTACATTTCCTCTTCTCTTCTTCCTCCCAGTATCGTCCCCCTCTCATCTCACACCCCATTCTAAACCTTGCAATCCTCACCATACTTCCTTCTTTTCCTCTCTCCCTCAGATATTTTGGTACTCCCAGTGTCCTCACTTCCTTATACCATTTATTCCATCTAGATCTCTGCACTTTCTCATATCTTTCCAGCTGTTGTACCTCCACATCTCTCTTTTCCTCCTCCCCTCTTACTTCCCTTCCTTCCTCCCTTTGCCTCCTGACCCACTCCACCGACACTCCTCTCTATAATAATCTCTCCTTTGCCTTTCCCATCTCGGCGCTCCTCCCTCTCCCCCTCTCTAAACTTCCTCCCAACACCTTCTCGCCCATCCGCTCCCACCCCCCTTATCTAACTTCTCTTCGTACGCCATCGCCCTCCTTCCTAGTCCTTCTTCATCTTTTCCCTTTTCCCCTCCTCCCTCACCATGTACCCCGGTGTCCTCCTATCTAACCCTAACACCCATCTTATATATCTTTCTTGCAGCCCTTCGATTCTCTCCCACTTCTTCCATCCCCAGATCTCTGCCACCACACTCTCCACTAACCACTCAAACAATTTCGTTCTTCTTCCCCAATCCCCCCCGAACCTTCTCTTCCCTATTCCCCATACCTGTCCCATTACTCCCATCGCCTTCTTAATCCTCTCCTCCACCTGCGCTTCCTGTCCTCCATTCTTCTTGAACCTATACCCCAAATATCCTACCTCCTTCACCTCTTCTATTTCCTTACCCTTCCACCACCACCTTATCTTTCTTCTTCTTCCTCCTCCCTTTCCAAACCTAATCATCTTTGTCTTTTCCGTGTTCAGTGTCAACCCCTTCTCCTCCAAATACCTCTCCAGCCTCTTCATTAGCCATCTCATTCCCTCTTCTTCCTCCGCCAGTATTACCAAATCATCTGCGTACCCCAAAACTTTTAGTTTCTTCCCCCCCAGCCTAACTCCTCCCACTTCATCTTTCCCCAATCCCTCTTCTATATCCGCTATCATCAGGTTGAACAGCATCGGACTCAGTGGACACCCTTGTCTTACCCCTTTTTCTGTCCAAAACTTCCTCCCTATTTTTTCCCCCACTTTCACTGTACTCCTCGTCTCCTCATATATTTCCATTATCCTCTCTCTCAGTTTCACGCTCACCCCTCTCTCCTCCAAACTCCTTCCTAGGACACCCCTGTCCACTGAGTCAAATGCTGCCTTTAAATCTACCAACATTGCCACTGTCTTCTTTCCCCTTTCTAACCCTCTCTCTACTATGTGGTTCAGGGTGTAGATGTTATCTATCACCCCTCTCCCTTTCCTGAAACCTGCCTGCCCCTCTGGTAGCATCCCCTTCTCTTCTATTTCCCTTTCTAGTCTCTCTGCCAACACCATCGCATAAATTTTGTACGCCGTTGGCATCAAGGTAATCGTTCTATGTTCTTCCACCTTTCTCGCCCCTCTCTTCTTAGCAATTGGCACAATTATCCCGTCCTTCCATCGTTCTGGGAAACCTTCCCCTCTCCACACCCTTCTACATATCTCCCCCACCGCTCTTCTTAACCCCTTTCCTCCCCAGATCCACACCTCATTCTGTATCCCATCCTCTCCTGCCGCTTTTCTCTTCTTCAGTTTTCCCATCGCCCTCTCAATCTCTTCAACTTCCATTTCATCCTCCCCCCCTTTCCCCCTCTTCCGCCCCTCCTCCCCTCCTTACCCTCCCTGGCCCTCCGTCCACTCTTACCTCTCTACCTCCTAACAATCCCCTAAAATAATTATCCCACTCCTTCATCTCGATCTCTTCGTTTACCTCTATTCTTCTCTTCCTCTCTTTATTGATTATTTCCCATACCTGCTTTTGCGTCTTCGCCTCCCTCGCCCGTTTCATCCACTTCTCATTCTCTTCTCTCTTCCTTTCCTCACACCATTCCCTATATTCTTTTTTCTTTTTCTTATAGTCTTCCCTACCTCTCCTACCTCTTTTCCACTCTTTCAGCATCTTCTCTACCTCCTTCTTTCTTCTTTTTCCCTCCTTGCCCCACCATCCTCCAGTACCTCCTTTCCTCTTTCTCTTCCTCTCCACCCTGACCATCTTCTTTATCTTCTCGATCAACTCCTCCCACGCCCCATTCACCCCCCTTCTCCTATCTCCATCTCTTCCGTTACTTTCCTGAATTCTTCTCTTGCCTCTTCCGTCCAGCTTACCTTCTCTATCCATATTTTCCCCTTATTCCTCTTTCTCCTCCCTCCCTTTCTTCCAAGCCATACTGTTAGCGACTGATGGTCAGAGTCCATCTCTCCCCCCACCTCCAGTCTCTCTATTCTTTCCCAAGCTCCCCTATCCCCTATCACGTAGTCTATCACCGTCTCCCCTCTCCCTCCCGTAAACGTCATCTCCCCTTTTTCATCCCCCTCTTTTCCCCCATTCATTATGCCCCATCCTTCCTCCTCTACCCATTTTATCAGCTCTCTTCCCTGTTTATTTACTACTTTATCCTTCGAAGCTCTCCCCCTTCCCTCCTCCCCGTCTTCTATCGCTCCATTCTCTCCCGTCCTCGCATTAAAATCCCCCCTACTATCCACCCCTTTTCTCCTCTTCTATCTTCTTTTTCTCCTTTTATCTTTTCTAGTACCTTCCACATTTTCTCTCTAATGTACACCGTTCCTACCTTCCATCTCTCTCCCTTCCACACTATCTCTTTTATCATCAACCCCTCATCTTCCTCCCCTCCTTCTTCTCCATCCAATCCCTTTCTAACCCCCATCCAGATGCCGCCCTTCGCCCTTCCTCTCCTTCCTTCCTTTTTCGCTCCTTGTATCGACCATTTAAATTTTCCCGGTACCCTCTCTTTCCATGCCTTCCATTCACCTTCTTCCATCCATGTTTCCACCAATCCTACAACATCCCATTCTTCAATCCTTTCCCAAAATCCCTCGTCTTTCCCCCTTATCCCTACCACATTCCAAAAACCTATTTTCAACCCTTCCTCCTGTTCGCCCTTTCTTGTCTTCCGGTTAACCCTTCTCCCTCCTATCTCTCTCTCTCCTCTCCCTTCCTCACTTCCCCTCCCTTCTACTTTCCCTCTCTCTCTTTCTCCCCCTCTATCCTCCTTCTCTCTCCCTTCTCCTCCTCTCCTTCTTCACCTCTTCATTCCATTTCCTCTCCCCTCCCGTTCACTAACTTTTCCTTCTCCTCCACCCATCTCCACCACACCCCCTCTAACCAGATCCTTCCGTATCTTACCCATGCCATCTTGTTGTTGCTTCTCTCCCTCCTTGCCCTCTCTTCCAGTTTCCACTGCATCGCTCTTTCCTTCCTTGTCCAGTCAACCTCTATCCTTACTTTTTTGCCTCTCCACACGATCCTCTTCCTCATCACTTCTACCTTTCCTCTCACGTCCTCCATTCTCACCACCGCCATCTTCTTTTCTCTTCCATTTCCACTTCCTACTTCTTTGATTTCCTCTATCTTCGCGCTCTCTTCCATCTCTCCCCATATCTTTCTCACTGCCTCCTCTATTCCTCCTTCATTTGCCTCTATTCCTTTTACCACCACATTCCTTCTTCTTCTCTCTCTCTCTTCCGACTCCCTCCATCTTTCCATCTCCTTTATCTTTGCCTCTAGTTCTCCTCCTTCCTTCTTTTCTACTCCTCTTCCTCTCCCCTCCCTCTCCTCTTCTCTCCGCCTCTCCTCTTTATTCTCCAGCCCCTCCACTCTCTTCTTCATCCTCTCCAGTTCTCCTTTCAATGTCTCTCTTTCGTTCTCCCATCTCTTCTCTCTTTCCCCCTCATTTCTTCTTTCGTTTTCTTTAACTCCTCCCTTATTTCCTCCCTCTGTTCCTTCCTCATCTCTCGCACCTCTCCTATCACCTCCTTCAGCATCCTTCTCATCTCCTTCTCCTTTTCTGGCGTTCTTCCCGTCATTTTGCTTCTTTTAAAAATGTCTCTCTCTTCGGTTTCATTTTCATTTTCTATTCCTTCCCCCACTCTCTTCCTTTTAACAAATTCCTCCATGCTTCTCGTACTACATACACTTGCACTTCTATCCCTTACTGTCCCCTTCTCCCTTGGGTGGTCTCCCTGGCTTCCTCTTATCCCCTATATCTTTTTTCTCCCCTTCTTCTCCTCCGCTCTTCTTCACCCCCGTCATCTCTCCACCTTCCTCGTCCATTCCGCTGTGTCTTCTCTTTCTTCTCGTCCTTACTCCCCTCCTCTCCTCCCTCTATCACCACTTCCGCCTGTTCTTTCGCCTTTAATGGAAACTGCTGACTCCTGCCTATGCCTTGCCGCCCCTCTTCTTTCACCGCCTGCTCCCTGCCGTACGCTGTCTCTTGCCGTCGCGCTCTCCCCTCTACTATCCTTTTAGTCTATGCCTATATCGCTCTGCTCCGTACCTTTATCCTCCTTCTCTGCCCTTCGCCCTATGTCCCTTCTTGTCGCCCTCTTCTCCTCTCTCACTTCCTCGCCTCCTCTTTCTCCTCCACCTACTCTCCACTCTCTAAGCACTCTCTAACTCACTCTATCACTGCCTGTCACTCTCTCTCTCTCACGCTACCCGTGACACTCTCTATGCCGCCAGGGACGGACTCCCTTAAAATAAAAGTATAAGTACCGAATAAAGCAAATAAATTCTAAGAAACATAAAACCCAAAATCTTATATAAATTAGTATGGCTCGTATGTGTTAAACACAAATTTCAAAGAATTTAAAGGACTCAGAGCCGTGACAGGTTGGTAGTGTCTAAATATTCTATTCTAAATTTATTGCGAAAAAATATCACCTCGGCCAGGGTTTGAACCTGGACCTCCCTCTCGCTAGGCGGGCGTCTCAACCAATTCGACCACCGAGGCACATGGCAATACTTATCGCAATAAACGGTCTAATGTTGATTCCCAAGTGCCACCTATCGTGACAGTATTCGAAATCGAGAACTGTGCGCCGACTTGATTTGTCAGTCTTAAAACACAGTATCATCTCCACAATGTATCCCCATTATTACGTAATTAAACAAAATCTTAATCTCAAAACGGATCACAACCAAATCTTTATAAAAATCAATTTATTCTTTTTAATTATTATGTTCAGGAACTTTATTTGTATTACGATTTTTTATACGCTGAGGCGCGTGTTTAAGCCATACCTTATTCACATCTTCAATTTCTTTTTCTGTCTGAGATGATGTTGATTTTATCGATTCTATAAAAAGTTTAACACATGAAATGAGCAATACAAAGAGTATTTTTTTAGATTAAAATTCAAAGAAAATTTCATAATATACTGTCATAATTGATATTAGCTAAAGATCTACTACAGTGTCAATGTTATTAATTGGTATTAATGTTATTAATAAACATGCAGTTGTTTTATCTAGTTATCTATGTATTTAACAGCTCAGAATTGTAATATAAATATAAATGATAGCCGACTAATACAACTACATATTCATAAAGTTTTAATAACATTATACTAACCTTATTGGATGTTTTAGCTAACATCGCACATAATAAAATTTCTATGGATAGTGAACGTATAATAAAAATTGTATAATAAACTTTTTAAAAGTTGATAAAAAATACTAACTACAGTACTGCAGCAAGTTAAAGAAGAAAAGGGACTTTTGTTCATTCGTTTACCGTAAAAACTGTAGTTAGAAGCTACCTCATCTCTTAAAAGATACTTTAAAATCCTGTTAGTTTTAGACGTAAAATCTCTTCCACGCAATGTGGCTAAATATGAACACTGTAATATTAAAACTTGTATTAACAGAAATCACGTATTAGCAGAAAAAGTTTTTGATTTAATAACAAATATTTACCATAGAAGATAAATTATTTTTATTGTTTTTTAAATAATTTTCGAAACTATACAATTCCGCTTGCGTCGATACAGGTAAATTTACTAGCAAATCTTCTAATGTAAATTGAGCTAAAGTATTTGGAGCGATTTGTTTATCATTAAATAATGCTGATATTTTGTTATTTTGTTATTTTGTTTTAATATGATGTCGTTAATATGAATAAGAAGGGAAATAATTCAATCGTAATGGCTTCCGGATGGTTGCCGCGTCCGTTTGCAGTGTGGTGCCGACGTTTCGCAGGCGTTGCAGTCTGCATCATCAGGGCTAGGAGACTCTGATACTGAGCTCCCTTGCGTAGTCCTTAAATACCCGTGTCCCCTTTTTTGGGGGAGTGGAGAGGAGGGGGAAGGGGTCGGTGGGAGGAAGAGGGAGGGAGTCAGCCAATCGAGGCGTTGTAGGCTGAACAATTACAAAATTTTTTAATTAGATAGATAGATAGATTTATTGTTCTCCTTTCGGAATTACAAGGCGTTTTTCCGGAACGTTCCCAAACCTCTCATCTCTCCACTACTCTCTCTCTGTATCACATGAAATGACGTTTTTTCAGGGAGCGTTCCCTTTACTCTTCTTTTCCCTCTTACCACGACCTGGCCATATGCGACCTTTACACTCTATTCCCCCCCCCTCTTGACCCCTCTTATCTTCTTCCCTTTCTTCTGTCATTCTTCCTTTCCCTCTTCCTTCCCATTCCTGTTTCCAGCATCTTCTCCTCTCCTTCCAGCTTCGTCCTTCCTTACTTGCTTCCTCCTTTTGTTCCTCTCGTGCTCCTCTCTCCTTCCTACAATCAATTCGTTTTTGTTTAGTCATAATATTCACCACTCTTCCCCTTTTCCTTCTCCTCTCCCACCCATCTCCACTCCCTTCCATCCACCCACATCCTTCTGTTTTCTACCTTAACCTCCCTTCCCTTTTCTCTCTCTATTTTCGCCCTCTCCACCATCCTCCATCTCGCTTTCCTCTCCATATTCAAATCCTCATCCACCTTTACCCCCCATCACGCCCTTATCCATTCCCTCCCGTCTAAAATCCTTTCCTTGTCCCTCTCCCTCTTTCATCTCCACTATCATTACTACCCTCTCTTTTTCTCCCTACCTGTCTATAACCTTTTCTATCTCCGGCTCCCTCCCTAACCTATCCCTTACCGCTCTTCTTATTCTCCATACTCTCTCCTCCCTATCCTTTCCCTCTACCCCTCTCCATATCATTCTCCTTCTTCTTCTCTCCTCCCCTCCTCTCTCGTTCCTTGTTTTCCTCTCCGACTCCTCTTCCTCTTCCTTCCACCAGTTCTTCTCCTCTGTTTCTTCTCTCTTCCTCCCTCTTTCCTCTTTCTCTCTACCTTTCCCTTCCCATCTCTTCTCTGTCCTCTGTCCCCTCTACCCCCTCCCTGTGCCTCTCCCATCTCTTCTTCCCTCCTCCTCACTCTCTTCGCTGCTCTCCCTCCTCTCCGCCTCTTTCCCTCTCCTCCGTCTCTCCTCGACCTCTTGCTTCCCTCTCTTTTCTTTCTCTCCTCTCTTATCTTCTCTTCTCTCCGTGTCGCTCTCCGAAGTGCCTCTCCTCTTCCCCTCTCTCTTCTCCCTCTCCCTCTGTTTTTCCATCTTCTGTCTCTTCCCTTCTTTTTCTCTCCTCTGCCTGTTCTTCCTTTTCTCCGCTGCCCGCTCTCCTCTCTGCCTCCCCCGTCTCCTTTTCTTTTCCATCTCTTGCCTCTCTCTTCTATCCTCCCCTTCTCCACTCCCTTCGTCTCCTTTCTCCGTCCTACTCCCCGCTGCTTCCTTCCTCTTCTCCTGTCTCTTCTCCTCTTCCATCCGCCTCTCCATCTTCCATCTCTCTTCCCGTCTCTTTTTCTCCTCCTTCCTTTCTAGCACCTCCCTTATTCCTCTCAGCTCTCCTACTGCCTTTTTCATCTGCTCCGTCAGTTCCCTTCCCACGCTCCTCCATTCCATCCTTCCGTATCCGTTCCCTCTTCCCTCCATCCTCCTCTTCTCCGCTCTTTCTCCTTTCTCCTCCGCGTTTCCTCTCCTCCCCGTCTCTCCTTTTCCACCTCTTTCCTCCTTCACCTCCTCTCTCCTCTTCTCTCTCCTCTCCTCTCCTCTTCCTCTCCTACTTCTTCACACACACACTCTCTCTCTCCTGGGGAAAAACGGTTTTCGTCATCATACTATCCGCTATCCACTTCACTATAGCCCTATGTATGCATTATGCTACTCGCACGTGTTTCTATCCTAATTCCTCCTGCGTCATACCTCGCTGGCGTCTCCTCCGTTATTCCCCCTTCCTCCTCTCTCTCCCTATTTCCTCTCCTACCTCCTTTTCTTCTGCTTCTTCCGCTCCTCTGTCTCCTCTTCGTCCGTTTCCTCCGCTTCCAACCTCTCGATTTTCTAGTCACTTCTACTCACTCTTGTCACGTCTTTGCTCCCGTCCATCGATTTCTCGACTCGGTATCTTCACTCCCCTCCACCGCTTCCATCGATCTTTCCTTCCCTTTCGATCTCTCGCTTTCACTCGCCAATCACCTTCTCTCCCGACCATCGATCTCTCGAATTCTCCGTTATCACTTCCCCCGCCGCTTCCTTCGATCTCTCGAACCTCTCGTCCAATCCTCTTCCTTCTCTGTATCGATTCTCGATCACCTTCTTTCTCCCCCACCACTTCCATACTCCTCGCTCCTGACTGCCGACTCATTCCGCCTCATCTCTCTTCCACTTCTTTTTCTCCCCTATTCTTCACAATTTCCTCACTCCTTCATTTCCATTGCCTCTTCTCCGTCTCCTCTTTCCATCTCCTCCTCTTCCTCCCGTACGCTCCTCTCCAGCCTACCTACATCTTGCCTTGTGACCCGCATTAGGTATGTTCTCATATATTGTTTAGTTTTAGATAGAGGGTCTTACTTGAAAGTTTATTATTCTTTAAACGCTCGCCTGCAAACTAGCGTCACTTCTAAAATATTATACCAGTTATTGCGAATAATATTATCACAGTGGTCGAGCTGGCTAGGACGCCCGTCATGTTATTAAGGGAGGTCCCAGGTTCGAGTCCTGGCTGGGGTAATATTTTTCGCAATAAAATTAATTTACAGGACGGGAAAAATGGGGGAGGGGGAATATCAAATGCTAAATTTAGCATCAGAAAACATGCGAATTGCATTTGAAAAATAATTATTATCAAATCGAATACGTGAATCTGCTGACGATAATAATTCCACGTGTAAGATAAACTGCGTTATGTCCGAAAAAACAATTCGGCGCGTAGAATCAATGTGGAAATAAACGGTATATAGATTCATATCGATTTTCAGAAAGATTTTAAGATCTACAAGTTGGGCTACCTACATCTTGCCTTGTGACCCGCATTAGGCATGTTCTCATATATTGTTTAGTTTTAGATAGAGGGTCTTACTTGAAAGTATATTATTGTTAGATATACACGTCTAAAAGATATCTTAAAGACGTCTTAAAGAATTCTTGAAGATGTCTTTTAGACAAGCATGTTATCTGGGTAGTTTCCATTAGGCATTGCCAAATTGAATACATTATGAAATCTATCTTATCTACATATTAAAAAAATAACCTCAATATAAATCGATATTGAAGAAAATATTTTTATCATATAAATTGTCTGTGACATTTCATAAGTTGACAACTTATGATGTGGGCAACTTCTCATATTTATTATTTTTAATTTATTATTTTTTAATTTTTTTATGGTTAAATATGATTCAATTAATAACATCAGCATCATTGTACATATAATTACTTAAATTTTATTAGGTATATCGGCAAAGATGCAAGAGTACCTTTATCACTGTGCAATGTACCGTCCCTGAACGCGCGAACTTTGGACTACGTGATTTGTCTATTCTAAATGCTTCCCATTTGAAAAGTATTATAGCCTCGACATTTTCGTATTAGGATTTTCGTCTTACTTTTTGCTCAGAAATACGTTATTAAAATTTCGGTCACGAATTGCGGCACACCCTGTATAAATCGAACTTACGTGATGATGGTGATGTTCCATCATTATTTGCCTTGTCATTTAATCTGACAATCTTTGGTGGTGGTGGAAATTTATGCTTCTCAGATAAAGCCTCGCCCTCATTATCACTGCTGCTGTATATTTATTTTTTCGGTTTATGAATTGTTCTCTTTAATGACAAGCCTCGTCAACTTCATTTCGACAATCAAACGTTATCTGTACTTGTTTGATTTTACTTTGTACTTTACTATAATCATCTACAATACAATTATACATATACAGGGTGAGTCATTCCACATCCGACATTTGCAAGAAAGTAGAACGGATCGAGATGAACAGAAAAGTTCTGTACCATTTTACAATTTCCGTAATAGTTAACGAATAATTAATTATTAAAAATCGTTGTCTTAGCCCGACTTACTGCCCAATTTGAGCGCGTGGTGAGATGTGGTCTCCCGGCGATCGACATTGCCTTGCGCACAGAAAGTTATTTATCGCATTCGGCAATGGCTGGAGATCCTGTAATCAGAGACTGGTCATAAAAGAGTTTGTCAAATTCCTGCGAGCGAAAGAGAAACACAGGCTATCTCATTCTTCTACGATTCGACGAACTCTCTTATGGCCAGTCTCTGATTACAGGGTCTCTAGCAATGGCTACGCACGAACGACGCGTAACGCTAGACCCCCGTTCCGAGCTATAACAATTTCTTAGCCTTTTTCAATCAAAATGAAATTCGACATAAAAATATTTGTCCGTATGTATGTTTGTATGTTACATGGAACATAGAAAAATATGGCGAGGGGGAGACAGCGCGACTAGACTCGCGTCGCGATAGCCGGCTACACGTTTGCGATCAGAAAAATTAAATTAAAGCGAAATTAACCGATGGAATCGAAATCTACATCTGATTTATTTATTTACTTATTTATTTTACGCGCCGCTCGTGCGTAGCCATTGTCGATTGCGATAAACAACTTTCCGTGTGCTCGAATTGGGCGGTAGACTGATGGGCTAAGACAATTTTTAATAATCAACTACTCGTTATCTATTGCGAAAATTGCACAATGGTACAGGACTTTTTTGTTTATTTCGATCCGTTCTACCTTCTCAAAAATTTTGTCGGATGTGGAATGACACCCTGTATAAAGATAAATATTTTATAGACAATTTTGTAATTTACACATTACCAGTTTTAAAAAACAGCGTTTAATTAAAAAAATTTTCCAAGAACCATCTTTCTGGTAAACCTTCGGAAAACCCACGCATATGAAATAAGGGATAACAACACTCAATTCCTATGTATTTTTGTGTTCTGAACATGAATATGTAACTTAGACATGGCGGTCGGAACAAGAAACCCATGAAAACCATGAAAAACCCATAAAAATTATGGTTTTTAACATTTATCCCACCAAATATCAAAAATTTTGAAAAATGTTTTAAATAAAAGTTGTAGATCTCTTCGAATGCATTTTATATCCTATTCATTTTTACTGTACGAGTGATAGTTTTCGAGAAAAAGGATGGACTTCTATCTGTCCTCCAAATCTAAACATGTATTATTTTGCAGTACATGTACGCAAAAGGAACAGAAAAACGCAAAAAGGCCAGCAAAAATCAACGTTAGCTGTATATCTATGCTACAGTGTGTTATATCTTAACGAAGTGGAGCCCCCCCGAAGGGGGGGGGCGGAACATACTGTCTCCACGCATGTACTTCCGCCGTTGTACTGTTCCACATGGGTTTGCAACTTTCCACGTGAAGCGAGATTCACTCCACACCTCTGACATAGGGTGGGTAGGGTTATTTTTAAGGAGGTGAAGCCCCCCCGAAGGGGGGGGCGGAACATACTGTCTCCACGCAT
>NW_011966959.1:53169-56608 GCF_000949405.1 Vollenhovia emeryi | reverse complement strand
TTCGCAGGGCAGAGCGACGATTTTGTCTGAGGAAAAAGTTGTTCCTTGTTAAAAAACGCGTCGAATGAGACCAATTTGATTGATTTTGGAGGTGGAGCAGCTATACTGAAGAATTACCATATATTTATTATTTGTATCCTTTCTCAGCCTGTATCTCCGAAACTATTTGAGTCCGGCCCTTATATATATATGAAATGACTCGGGAAGAAATCCCCAACAACATATTTAAAAATAAAGCAAATCGGAGAGGAAGTCGCTTTTATGCATAATTACCTCGAAAACTATTACTCGCACAGTAAAAATGAATAGGACATAAAATGTATATTTCAAAGAAATCTACAACTTTTGTTTAAAACATTTTTCAAAATTTTTAATATTTGTGTCTGAAAATTACATATAATTGGTCGACAATGTTTTGTTAATAACTTTCTAACGAATAACGACCGCCGGCTAAAAACTTCTAAGAGTTACTCAGGAGGGTGTCCTTGACAACATATGTCAAGATCAAGGTCATCGGAAGGTGGGGTCTTTTTATGCATATTTACCCTACCTCGCACTTTAGCCATAGTAGTTTTTGTTTTGAATCACTTCCGGAAAGCCAGTCATCCATATATAATTCGTTTAGAATTGCTGCCGCTGCTTCGGGATAGACCTCTACATTATCTGTTGCTAACCGCTGGAGACACTTTTGTGCGTGGTATGGAGCCGATGCTGTTCCATATGTTACTGTAGTTAACTCGTACGAGCAGACTGGATCTTCAGAATTTTCTCTCCAAAGGACTCTTTGCAGCGCCCTATCCCTTTTAGCAATCTTTATTTGACGAAACATTTTTGTAATGTTTGCGGTCAGGACATAGTTGTGTTGCCGGAATCGTATTAAGATTTCCGACAGCTCGGGTTGTATCTTGGGTCCGACCAACAACACATTGTTTAAAGATTCTCCTGATGATGTTTGTCAAGAGACATCAAACACTACCCTAAGTTTTGTGGTAGTGCTCTCCTCGTTTGTTACCCCATGATGTGGTAAATTGTTCACGACCTCTTGATTCCCTTGGCTGTCGGGAACTAATTCCATGTGGCCCATACTTCTGTACTCTTGCATGAACTCTAAATACCGATGGTGTAATACCGAGTCTCGAATTTACGCTCCATTGCTTTTAATCTTCTCTTGGCGTTGTACTCGGAATGACCTAAGGTCTTGATATCTCCTTTTATTGGCAGGAATACTACGAATCTCCCTTCTTCATCTCGACATGTAGTTGCGTCGAAGTGTTTTTCACAAGCTACCTCCTCTGGTGTTAAACTCCTATCGAACTCACACCGCTCGATCTCCCAGAATTTCTCCAATTGTTTATTTAGTCCCTCATTTGTTATTGTACAACAAACGTTAGAAAATGTTGTACCTGTTGGTGTCATTTCTCCTTCTATGATCCAACCCAAATTGGTTTTCTGGAAGATTGGTTGATCTTCGCTCAGCTGAATTCTTCTCCCTTGTAGAATATTCCAAAACACAGACATTCCCCAACAGCAAGTCTATTTGTGGTATATGGAAGGTAGGATCAGCTAATTGGGAGACAGAAATAGATGCAGGTAATCGCAATTTGGATATCTCTACTCGATTGTCTGGTATTTTACTAGTAATTTGATCAATCACTGTGAATCTTATGAACTCCGAATAATTGGACGTTTTCGAATTAATCCTCGCTGTTACTACTTCGCTTGTGAGTGTGGTGTTTCCTCGAAAACCAGTTACCCTCCCGGCCCTTTTCAGTGTCTTTAAGTTTAGTTTGTTTAGCAACTCAGAAGTTATGAAGTTAAATGTAGACGCATTATCTAGTAAGGCCCGTGCGTTATGCAGCCTTCCATTTTGATCAGCAATACACACACACGCCGTTGATAACAGGATTTCGGGATTTGTACCTTTCGATGCACACGTTACTACCAAATTCGCAGTTGCCTCGCTAGTTTTATCCTTCTCTATGTTTGTCTCGAGGCTCCTCTCACTTTCGCCTTTACTTGTATTATCATTTGTGTTATAATGTAGCAGCGAATAATGTTTCTTACTACAATACCTACAAAGACCGGACTTACAATCTCTAACCATGTGATTCGAATATAAACAATTTAGGCATAGTTTCAACTTGTATACTTCAGCTACTCTCGATTTTACAGCTAAACTCTTGAACGTATCGCACAGATAGATTTTATAATTTCCTTTGCATACAGGACAGCTTAACTTGGAATCACCTGTAACATGCGCTATACCCTTATTTTGTTTCTTATCGCTCCCCTTTTTCGTACTATCAAATGCGCTTACGCTCTCCAGCATATTACATTTAGCTTCTAAGAACCCGGTAAATTCTTTAGTTTTATTCCTGCCTTTGTACTGTTTTCTCTTCCCATTCACGAGCTGTGACTGAGTCTAGACGAGTTAAAATCCACTCAATAATTAGTGGGCACCACGTATCTGTTTCGTACTTAAGCGCTTTCAAGGCTTCCAAATGTTGCTTCAGGCAGTCTGTCAGACTATGTAGTCGACCACCCGACTCCCTTTCGATTTGCTTCAAGTTAAATATTGCACGGGCATGATACCGCGTGGCTAACCTAGAATTATCAAAACGACCTTTCAATAGATCTACCGCTCTAGGGTAGTTTGCTTCATTTATTTCTAGGGACTCAATTATTCTTTTTGCGTCTGTTCCTAACGCGGATTGCAAATAGTAAAATTTGTGTACATTTGTCAGATTTTGATTCTTATCTACTAACGCGAAGAATGTACTATAAAGCACTGGCCATTGTTCGTAGGTTCCGTCAAAGGTGGGTAGACTCATTACCGGTAGTCTTACCGACGTGCCTGCCGCAACCATATTTTCGCTCGCGACACCTACATTTGTGTTATCTATTTCGATATTGACCCGTTTTTCTGTGCTTTCTTCTATGGTCAAACGCGCCTTTCCTACTACCGCGAAATAACTTTCTTCGAATTCCAATCGCTCTACCTGTTGTCTATTTGCAAACGCTATTGTGTTGTCTAATCCTTCAATCCGTTCTTGAATGTTATCGTAGTTAGCCCACAGTTATTCAATTTTCTCTAACCGTATACGAAGCTGCGCTAGGGCTTCCTTATTTACAACGAATGCTTCGAGATATGCATGAAACTTGGTTATTTGGCTTTTAATGTGACCGCGTTTTCGCTTGAGATCGACATATTCTCTCTCCTTATCCGTCATTTTGCTTATGGAACTCAATCCGCGATGCTAGGTACGACAGATTACCCTGTAATACACGTGTACTTTTATGCTTTATATTGTACTATTCGCCTTAACGTTGGCCATTTGCACGTTGCTGGACGCGCCCTTCCAGAATCTTCCTCTCGTTTCATAACCTCCACGTGGCTCGTTCCGCGCCAAGGCTTCGCTTCTCGTTGACTACTTGCACG
>NW_011966959.1:50595-52476 GCF_000949405.1 Vollenhovia emeryi | reverse complement strand
TTGCTGGACGTGCCATTCCGGAAATTTCTTTTTGCTTCTTAACCTCCACGTGGCTCGTTCCGCGCCGAGGCTTCGCTTTTCGTTGCTTCAGCCTTTTACCGGCTGAATTCGTGCTCGAAGGACCAGATTTAATGTTGTTGTTGTTTTGTATCTTACTTTCAGTTCTTCCGAAAACTGGCTGGTTCTTGGGTCAACTCTTTCAAATAATACGACAAGTTCTCTTTTAGTTCTCTCTTTCCTCTTAGACCGTTACATCATGTCTCTCCTCCTCCCGCGGACAGCGCCCTCATCACTCGATCTCTTATTATCGAACTACTCGCTCTAACACCCTTTTTGATAATAAAATAGTCATCTTCGCAAAATTCGACGTTTTTGAACGTTCCTTTATTTATCTCTTCACATACCGTTTTAGAATCCAGTTATTACTCACAATCAGTACTGACCGAATCTTTCATGCCAAGCATTGAGTCTACTAATTGGATAGATTCGTCGCCAGTACTAAGTAATTTTGATTTCACCAAAGAGGATCAGATAGAGTGGAAGCTGCCATAAGAGCACAATGTTAAATAGCGTGACCGAATTTCAGAGCCATCTACCAGTTCAGAGGCCATCCTAAATCCCCCCACTCTTCAATAATATATCGAGAAAAAAAATCCTGCTCGCCGGGAATTGAACCCGGCTCGCGCGGATGACGGTCCGACGTCTAACGCACGCGGCCATCGCGTACACTCGAGAATTAATGTTAAAAAGTGATATATAAGCTGCACGGTGACACACTACACGTAGTGCGTCTCCGAACTGTCAGATAGCACGAATCGCGGTACACGGCCAGCCTCCACTCTATCTGATCCTCTTTGGATTTCACGACTATCTTAACTGCCGCCTGAAGAAATACGAAAATAGTCAAAATGTTGTATTACAAAAACATTTCAGTTAACAATTAAATATAATAATACTTATAATAATATGTATATATCATTTGTGTGTATTGTGACAGACGTAAAATTTACGTACACCAAAATTTTCACTAATTGGAGCACAATTGCAACAGCATATTCCTGAGACTAAATAAAAAAAATCCTTTACTAATTCTCTCTCTGACAAACAGTTATTGTGATAACATAAGCTAAATATTGAAAAAGTTACCAATTTTCTCTTGAATACCTCAAAAAGTATTATATTAGGCAAATAAAAAATGTTTAGGACAAAAGTTGTTTATATTAATTAATAGAATAACACAGTATAATAAACAATAGGGAGTTCCATGTAAAAACTTGAAGGTGGCCTTCACGTGACCTTCAAGCAATTATTCAAGTTCAAATTAATGACACCGTCTTATATCCCCCTCGGAACCATACAACTTTTGTCTGAAAAGTTTTCTTTTGGAACTTATACGTTTTGAGATATTTGAGTGGACGGATTAAAATGACCCACCCTGTATAGATAATATTTGACGCATTTATATAACACATACATATGTACATACATGTAATATACTTACATATTATATAGTCCATTGAATACTCGTACATATTGCACAGTTACATTCCATTACCTCTAATTTAAAGCATGTTTAGACTGAACAAGTAGTAATACAGGGTGCTACGCAAGACTTTGACGTCCGGTCATGGGAAGGTAGAGGGGACTAAGACAAACAGAAAAGTATTGTACTATTTTGCGCTTGGACGAATAGTTATCGAGATACGAAATTTTAAAAATCGCCGTATTAGCCCAACCTACTGGCGAATGTAAGCGCGCGGTGAGGTGACCGGCCTAGCGGCCCCGCTCGAGGCGGTGTTCGGCGAGGAATAGAATGGCGGTGCGGGGCGAGGAGTAGGGAGGCGAGGCGCGCCGCTGCCCGTCCGCCGCTTACGCGACCGC
>NW_011966959.1:47364-50556 GCF_000949405.1 Vollenhovia emeryi | reverse complement strand
ATAAACATGTCAGAAAGCGACTTTAGAGATCGTGTCTATCTTCTGCATTCAGTTGATTGTGGCTACAAAGTAGCGCTTCAGGAACGAAATCTTAATAGCAAAATGGTTTTTCTTAAGTAGATATGGACAACCGCATCGCTGATTTGGCGCACATCCCGTGCATGCAAAGACAACCAGGCGAGTAGATAATCCTCTGGTAGCAATGTCTTTCTAGTAGCAACTCTCTAGAAACTACTTTTTTATATATGTAAATAAATAGCAAGAACAGGAAAAAGAAATGAGAGAGAGAGGGGGGGAAGAGAATGCACGACATAGCTTTTTTACTGTTACGTTTTGCAAATAAATATCATTATTATTAACAAAACAAGTACACCTCTCAGTAGATTGACTTTTAATTCTTAAGGCACATGTGAATCTACGATTTGTTATTTTTTTCTATATGTATATAGAATATCCCATTTTAACCAATCACCCGTACAATGTAGATAGAGTGGTGTAGTTAGATGGAAAAGTTTTATACAATTTCGTAAAATTTGCAATGGTTTTTGAGTAATAAACCAAAGCATCTGAGCAAATGAGAGCATGAGTAGCGGTAGCCCCGACTCGGCAGGCATGCAAAATGGTTTACTTGTTTACATCTCCTATGATCCGATAAACGTAGGACAAGGGACACTACTCAGTTTTCTCTGCTCTATCTACCTTCTGGGTGATTTAGTTAAAAAGGAACATTCTGTATATGTGTATTATGCTTCTATCTATACTTTAAACAGAAAGAAAACTTTGAATTTGAATTAATGTTAACAATAAAGTTTAAGACATAAACAGTTAACACATCTATATTTTTAAAATGGTCTATTTATTAGACATTTGTGTTGTCTGAAAAACAAGGTTGATGGAATAGACTTTAAATGTCTCAAAAAAATTTCAAAATTTATAGAGACATAAATACTTTAAAGAGATTCGATAATGAAGTCGGTACCTAGACAAAGCTGTAATAAATTTAGGTTACAGCGTACATTCTCTACATTTTCATTTCTGATATAGTTAAGAATTTTCATTAATACTTTGTATTTTTAGGAGTACAAAGACTTCATGGATGCAGAGAACATAATGCCTCTTGCAACCAGCGACTTTCGTAATCCAGTGTGTCAAGAAATGAGGTTCCTTAGATTCAGTAATAGCGGTGGTAATGGCGGAAGCGGTGCAGAACATTTAGGTTCATCACTCGTGGAATCGAAGTTATCTCCTTCAGATATTCAGCCATCGGAAATATTAAGTTTTACGAAAATATACAATGAGCAGGGGTACAATTATACAAAGTCGTATAACGAACAAGGAAGCATTGATAGTTCGGACACATATGCTAGTTGCCAAACACATCCATCACATTCACAGGTAAGAATTAATGTCGCATAGATAACAATAGGGTAAGTAGTAGTAGTAATAGTAGAGTAGTAGTAATAGTAGTAGTAGTAGTCGTAGTAGTAGTAGTAGTAGTAGTAGTAGTTGTTGTTGTTGTTGTAGAGGTGTAGCAAATTAGGACTGAGTTAGTTTCCAACGTCACCTAGATCTAAAAGTTCTTCTGTGACTGTCGGCTCGTGTTGATAGTCTGTCTACTTTATACTACTATACTAGCGGAGAGATTGTAGAGGTCAGGAAATGGAAGACTAGAGATTAGGAAGCTCAACTGGTATGGGTGGATGTGTCAGCAGAGAGAAACCTGACAGCTGCTATAGCCCAGTTGTAGGTAATTCTCAAATGCGATAAACCCTCTGTGGATATTGGAAAACGTAGACATGAACCATATAGTCAATATTCACATTTTATCACGTGTGTAACGCAGATATGTAAAATTTTGGTCCCGTTTCGTGCTATGGTCAGGTTCCGTGCAATGCTCTTTACACACGCGTCATTGATCTGCATGCCTCTCCATCTGAAGTTGCATGCAGATCAAGGCATGTTTGAAAAGCGTACGTTTTTCTATATTTTTATGCATTATGAATTTCTATTCTATATTTATATTCTATATTTCATGCATTACGTGGAAATAGCAATGCTGATTCGCCGTTTCCACAGTCAAGATGAACAAAGTGTTAAAAAGTTGCACGTTTTTCGAACACACCTCGATCTGCGTGCAACTTTAGATGGGTAGGCATTAAAGACACCATGTACAGGTCCAAGTTCTAGTTTGAGAAATGCGTAGCCAATCAACTTGCAGCTTTTGTGGAACAGCTATATTGATTGGCTACATATTTCGCGGAATTAGAACTTGGACCAAGTACTAGCATCATGGACACAGGTCTTAATTCGCCTGAATAGATACAGAGTTTCTAAATTTCTAAACAGCTGCTATTCTTTTCATCGGTGCTGTCGATACGTTATTGCCCGAATGAGATGTATTTACAGAATGATTACGGTATAGCAGCGAGCGGCAAGCTTTTTTGACATTTTTTTTTCGGCGCGCCGCTCCACCTCTCGCTATTAGATGATGCCCCACCGTTGCCTGCCGAGTCCGGCCTGCCGCCTTCTACGCTCTTATTCGCTCAGACATTAAAATTAATTTCTCGATAACTATTGCGAATTTTGCAAAATGGTATAGGACTTTTCTATTCAGTTTGCCACGGTCTATCTACCATCTACGGGACATACGGGTATTAGGACACACCCTGTATAAATATCCATTGTTATATTTGGCGTAATTTGTTGATGATATCATTAATTTTGTAGAGAAGATAGTTTTGTAGAGAAGATTTTTGTAGAGACAATATTTTTGAAAAGGTATTTTTGAAAAGATATTTTTATAAAAATATTTTTGTAAAGAAGATACTTTTGCAGGAAAGATATTTTTGTAAAGAAGATACTTTTGCAGGAAAGATATTTTTGTAGAGAAGATACTTTTGCAGAAGAGTTAGAGTAACATTGGAGCTTATACTTGGTGCATTTCTTACCTTTTTTTTAAATAGGTAAGTTTTTTGGGTGATATCACACCTTTTGTAGTGTTAAATACTATAAATAAACTCTAGACACTATGCCCGTTAACTGGTAACTCGCTAGTTATTATTACGAGAGAGAACCACGAAAGAACCGATGTCCGTTTTGTATGATACATATTAACCTTGTGTCGTTAACCACGATGTTAGACTTCTATACGAGTCCTCAGTCCGAGAAATAGTGTAGGCAATCAAGCAAATA
>NW_011966959.1:43960-46695 GCF_000949405.1 Vollenhovia emeryi | reverse complement strand
GCCGTCCACAAGCTTGCGTATTCCTTCCGAGAAGAAGATTTTCGGTTGGTCGCAAAGCCACTTTTGCACCGCTTCCTGCAGCCCAGATCTTGCTCCCTCCGACTTTCATCTGTTTGGGCCGCTCAAGGATGCTTTGCGAGGTCGCCAATTTTCTACAGACGTAGACGTGCAGGAAGCGGTGCAAAAGTGGCTCTTCTTCTTGGTAGGAATACGCAAGCTTGTGGACCGCTGGACCAAGTGCATTGCCAAGGGAGGAGACTATGTTGAAAAATGATGTATACATTGAACCCCTATTTTTGTGTAAATAAATTGTAGAACGAAAAGTGCAGATAATTTTTGACTCACCCTCGTATATTAAACGAAAAATCTGAGGGCCTGTCAAATCGCGTACTCGCGTAAACTACACCCGTTGGTCTTGCGCGTTAAGTCGGTAACGTCAGTCACGTCAGCCGCGCTTGCGAGCGCCACGTGCGGCAGAAATATGAAAAGGAATCGTGGCCGGTTGACGATGACGACATGGACGACGTTTCTTAACGCGAAATTCACAACTGCGGACTTTCCATTGCAAGCAATATCTCCACTCATGGGGCACGTAGGAGAAAAGTAAAAACACTTTTATTATACAAATCGTACCCAAGCTATCGATTAAGCGCAGCCTCAAGTTCGTCGGATCAGCCGTTGTTGAGATCCGAAATTCCGAGGGCCCGTCAACTCGCGCACTCGCGTAAACTACACGGTCGGTCTCGCGCACGTGGTCTAACTTGTCACTTTAAAACTTTTCGCTTATACTTGGCGCGAGACACTACCGTGTCTCGTGATTATATCTCTAAAGATGCAATTAGTAGGTGTACAAATGAATAATCCAATTTTTTCAGCTACATTCAGGGTTTATTTTAAAAGAAAGTAAATAAAATTGTTCAATCAAAGTATTCGCCGTTGCTTTCTATAACTTTAAGCCATCTTTCAGGCAACTGATGAATTCCATCTCGGAAAAATGTTACGTCTTTGGATACGATAAAGTCGTCAAGCTATTTTCGGATCTCATCCACTGTTTAGAAGTGCATGTCGGACAAGGCGTGTTGCATCGACCGGAACAAGTGGTAATCGGATGGAGCAATATCTGGTGAATACGCCGGGTGCTGCAAGACGTCCCAGCCAAGACTCATTATGGTGTCTTTTGTATTGGAAGCAATGTGTGGCCTGGCGTTGTCATGCAACAATTTCACTGGACGTTCTCCTTTGCCAGTATACGGGCGTTTTCGTTCCAATTCTTGACTCAAGCAGATTAATTGACGTTGGTAGCAGTCCGCAGTAACTGTTTCACCTGGTTCCAACAACTCATAATAAAGCACGCTCTTGATATCCCACCAAATGCAGAGAAGAACCTTCTTTCCGAAGCGATTGGGTTTTGCGACCGATTTTGATGATTCGCCGGGATTTACCCATGACTTTCTGCGTTTCGGATTGTCATAGAGTATCCATTTCTCATCGCCCGCAACGATTTTCCACAAGAAAGACTTCCGACGCTGCTTATTGAGAAGAGAAAGACACACTGCTCGTTGATTTTTGTTGGTTTCAGTGAGTTCATGCGGAACCCATTTTCCTTCTTTCTGGATCTTTCCCATCTCATGTAGGCGTTTGGAAATCGTTTGCTGCGTTACTCCCAACTGTTCTGCAAGCTCTTTTTGCGTTTATGCCGAATTCTCAGCGAGCAGTTGTTCCAAATCATCGTTGTCGCGCTTCCGAGGGCTTCCAGGGCGTTGTTTGTCGATTAGACTAAAATCACCGCTTTTAAACTGCTTAAACCAAAATGCGCACACATCGTACGATACAACACCTTCGCCGAGAAAGGAGCAAATCGATTCGCACGCTCTTGTAGCATTTTTTCTTTGCTGGAATTCGTAAAGAATGCAGTGTCGGATATGCACCTTATCTGTTGCCATTTTCGACTGTACTGAACTGAATACTTTTGAAGGTTACGTTGGGCCTTTCGCCAAACTATGTTCTTTTTAATAGTTATATGTCAACATTGTATAAACACAAAAGAGCGGGAAAATCTATTCAATTTAAAATTGATTTCATAACTGCTTAAAATAATTTGGATTATTCATTTGTACACCTAATAAATACTACATGATTGAAACATAATCAGATTTTTTCCATTCCATGTAGTGTTATACCATTCAGTAGTATAGCTATGCCGATTCTGGAACACTTTTTTGAGATCTTAAGCCGGGGGGAGGAACAGGCATACTGGGCGGCGATCCTAACCGCGGGAGGGGGGGCACGGTTGTCCTAACCAGGGGGAACAAACTAAGATAGAGGACCAAGAGTTTTAAATTTTGCAGCCCCGGGTCTACAAGAGTGCGCTAGTATCGCTAGGGATTGAAGTTTCCCATCAAGAATAGAAAAATTGTATGCCTTTCCAGCCAATGTTTATCGCACATACACATTGATACACATACATACACAATCGTACACCATAGTTGTTATATTAATTACAGTGCAGTGTTATTGAGTGTTATACAGTGTTAGACAGTGATACGTAAAAAGAAAACGAAGAACCCAGCGAGAAATGATTCGTCAATCGACGTCGAAACGACATCGAATCGACATCGACACCGTCGAATTGACGTCGATTCGACATCATTTCGACGTCGATCGACGAATCATTTCTCGCTGGGTTCTTCGTTTTCTTTTTACGTATCACTGTCTAACACTGTATAACACTCAAT
>NW_011966959.1:41165-43860 GCF_000949405.1 Vollenhovia emeryi | reverse complement strand
AATTACAGTGCAGTGTTATTGAGTGTTATACAGTGTTAGACAGTGATACGTAAAAAGAAAACGAAGAACCCAGCGAGAAATGATTCGTCAATCGACGTCGAAACGACATCGAATCGACATCGACACCGTCGAATTGACGTCGATTCGACATCATTTCGACGTCGATCGACGAATCATTTCTCGCTGGGTTCTTCGTTTTCTTTTTACGTATCACTGTCTAACACTGTATAACACTCAATAACACTGCACTGTAATTAATATAAAAACTATGGTGTACGATTGTGTATGTATGTGTATCATGTGTATGTGCGATAAACATTGGCTGGAAAGGCATACAATTTTTCTATTCTTGATGGGAAACTTCAATCCCTAGCGATACTAACGCACTCTTGTAGACCCGGGGCTGCAAAATTTAAAACTCTTGGTCCTCTATTTTAGTTTGTTTTCTTAAATGCCTTCCGAGTCCGGCCTACCGCCTCCTGCATCCTCATTCGCTCAAACGTGTAAATTAATTAATCGATAACTATTGTTACTTTTGTACCGCAGCACATGACATTTCTCCTTAGTTTAACCCAATCTACCACTATTTTCAAGTTGGCTACTTTTGCATCAGACACCCTGTATATGTTGTATACACGTAAACCCTATGTATATTTGTATGTCTCAATTTGCATTCAATAATACATACTCGCAAAAAAGAACACCATGTACTCGTATTATTAAATGCAAATTTTGAGGACATATAAATATAGGATTTACTCTCTTTGGATGTTACTTTTATTTGAGGGTCCTATTTTTAGGGTTACCGTCATTTTTAAGGAATAACCATCAATTGATGGTTAACCATTAATTGTAGGTTAACCATCATTTGAAGATTAATCTTCAATTGGCTGTTCGAAATTACATCCAACTTTAAGGGTTTTTTTGGGTGTTTTTTTTACGGTTAACACCAAAACTTGAGTGTATGTTTCCATAAGGGAATCGCTTGTTTCATTAGTCATTAATTGAATATTATCGCATATAGGCATTTCTAACAATTTATTAGGTAGAGAGTCGATAATTACTATATATAAGTGTATTTTTTATTTCAGCTTACAGCCAAGAGATGGACTTGGTTTACAATTAATCCTTAATCCACTCATCCGTTCATACTTGTTCGCACCTACTCCTGTTTACAACTGCCTATCTCTTTCTTTACAATGTTTCTCTCCCTTTTTGCTCTTCTTCTTCCTTCCTACTCTCCCTGTCATACCTCTCTCGCTCCTTCCATAACCTTTTTAGTAACCTCTCTTTTTCTTTGCCTAATTCCTCGTTACATAGCTTATCTATCCTTTCTCCCGTATTTCTGCCTAAGTTAATAAACCAGTCTTTGACTATCATGCATTCTCCCACGTAGTGTTCCAGGTTATCTCTACCCTCTTTGCAAAATTTGCATCTCTAATCCCCCTCCTCTAACCAGTATTTGTTCGCTTTCTCCATATTTCCACATCTCAATCTAATTAATGCTCTGATTCCGTCGCCTGTAAAACCTTCTCAATATTCTCCTTTAATAAATATTTGGGTTTTCCATAGACTACCCCAATCTTTGCATATCTTTTATTAAACCTCGATTTTCTGATTTTACTATCTATCGTTTGTTCTTGAATGTCTTGTTCCCTTTCTTTAACAATACTCTCCATGTCAACACCATCCCTTCTCAAAATTCTTACCGCCTCAAGTCCCCATCCCATATTATTATAATAACTTTCCCTTTCTTCACTAAATAAATCTTTTGTTACGTCAAAACCTCTTGGGATGTGGAGGTATGGAATGACGCAACTAGTAAGTTTCAATGTCTCGCTAACACGCTCGGAGGCGCGTGGAAGCGAGCCCGAACGCACTTTTCTAAGGCTCTAAAAAGGCCAATGTCCGTGAGGACACTATGACTCTTTTCAAGAGCGGTGCGATCGCAGGTCCTAATTTTAAGTCAAGGAAATTAATCCCTATTACCCTGGGACGGACCTTGTGCACTCTCAAAGGGGAACGAAGGGGGGTGAGGTCTTTAGAAATAAAATAAAATAGAAAGAGATAGGTTTAACATAGTATTATATTTAAGGTTTGTCTATATCTAGACATTACATTAAAATAAAAAAAGATAAATTTAACTAAACATTCGAATTATAAAAATAAAAAAGGATAATTGTGACTAAACATTAGGACAGATAGTTTACTTTTACTAAAACATTACTCTTTACTAATTACATTTACTTACATTTATAATTATAGAATAAAATATAAATAGATTAGATCTTTGTATTTACATATCGCGGGTGTGACTGTGTGTGTGTTTATACATGGAGGGGTGTGAGGGATTTATTCGTGGTTTTTTATTATGATGGAAGAAGGAGGGAAAAGTGGGAGAAGAGGAGTGATCATCCTGAGAAATATTATTTAGAGCGGCTAACCGACGCGGATGCCGATTCCTCAGGTTCCTTAAACGTTTGACTACGGCTCGCGACTTTCTCCTGGTTTGAGTGGATCCCGTCAGTCCACTAAAATATATCGAGTTAGGGAGCTTGGCTAGACTTTCTGTTTGTTAATCTAAATTTGCAAGTTGGTAGCTTCAGGGTGAAAGGATGGAAATACTCGAATCGTACCGAATACACACAAACGGCGAATCCAGAGGCACGAAACGAATTCTTAATGGATGGAAATA
>NW_011966959.1:30484-40773 GCF_000949405.1 Vollenhovia emeryi | reverse complement strand
TCGAATCGTACCGAATTCACACAAACGGCGAATCCAGAGGCACGAAACGAATGCTCGATGGATGGGTGTCTTGAAATCAACTCGCGAGAGCAAGAACGAGATTTTTTTAAATCTAGCGAAGGTCCCTCAGAATAATTAAAAGAAATAAAAATAATAGGGGGGAAGGAGGTCGTCGAGCCGAAACAAATGAAAGGAAAAGAAAACGTGCGACTTACTACTGATTGAGGTCGATGGTGGATTGCGGTATCTGGTAAATCTTCGAAGGCGGCTGGCTCAGATAGGTGGTCCGTCGGCCGAAATCGCGCACAGATTTTATTTGGACTGGATAAACTTGATATAAAAGAATAACTCGGAACTTGGAGAATCGCGGAGAGAACTGCGTTGGTGGACTCGGGAGCTGCCAAAGAGGCTGAGCCAGCAGGCTCCGGGTTTATATATTTTTTTTCGGGGTGGATCTTGGTCATGGGACGTGGAAGGAGATTTTGGATTTTGGTTCTTCATTGGTGGACTATTGGGAGGTGTCAAGGAGTTGTGTTTCTTATTGGCAACCCGACC
Organism: Vollenhovia emeryi; assembly: GCF_000949405.1. Classification (NCBI taxonomy): domain Eukaryota; kingdom Metazoa; phylum Arthropoda; class Insecta; order Hymenoptera; family Formicidae; genus Vollenhovia; species Vollenhovia emeryi. The sequence goes on along the minus strand of NW_011966959.1, from coordinate 40,218 downwards.
ATTAAGTCGTTGTCGCCCTTTGATATTTATTTATGGGCATTATTTCCTTCAGCGACTTTCAAAAAATCCCGAGTTTCACTTTTGGGTCATATTTTGGAAATCTGGATTTCGAAACTGCCGTCTGAAAGGGCCTGATCCCATCCTGTCTGTTTTTTCTCCCCTTTTTATTATTTCAACGGCTATCGACCAGCAACAATTAGAGCACTTTGCGTTTCGAGTTTCGAAAAGTGAAACTCTGTCAATCAATTTTTTGTGGGGAGGAGACTCATGCGTTGGCTAGTCGATATCCGCTGATTTCTAAAATTTTAGTTTCCAAGGGAAGAAAAACATGTTTCTTACGGTTTTTTGAAAGAGAGAAATCGTGGAGTCCACAGGACGTAACACTTTCTTCCCTTTTACCAATCCATATTCTAATTTATCTTTTTCTTCCCAACATGCTACGACTAATTTATTCTTTCCGCTTTCTCTACTTCTTTTTTCATACCTCATTGCTCTAATACCCCATTCGGTTTTCAGTTTCTTTATACCTAGTTCTCTTAAAATCATATACCTCGGGGTGCAGTACTCAATTCTGTAAATCCATCTGACATAGTCCATCATAATCCTTTCTAATTCCCTTTTTTCTTTCCATCCCCAAATTTCCACCCCATATTCCATTACGCTTTTGACTAGATACTTAAATAATGCCCCTCTTCTTTTAAAATCGTCTTTACATATATTTTCTCCTAGTCCCCATACCTTGTTAACCGCTACCCTCCCTTTCCTACACAACTCCTTAATATGATCTACATAATTTCCTCTCCTATTGAACGTGAAACCTAGATACTTGAATTTTTCTACCTCTTCTATACTCTCCCCTCCCCACTTCCATTTCCCTCTTACTATCTTGCCCCTGCTATTAAAAATCATGACTTTCGTTTTCTCCGTGCTTAATTCTAGGTCTCTATCTTTCAAGAACCTCCTTAATGTATCCATCATATCCTCCAGTGCCTCTTTGTTTTTGACCATTAGCACCATATCGTCAGCATAAGCTAATGACCATACCCTCCCTCTGCCCAATGAGATCCCTCCTACATTTCGTTTCTCTAGTGCTTTTTATCTAGATCCGCGATGTACATACTAAATAGGTCTGGACTCAGAACACATCCCTGTTTTACTCCTTTCCTCGTGCTGAATTCCCTCGTGAGTCCTATATTTGTTCTGACTGCTGAATCCGTTTCCGCGTATATTTCTTTCATCCTGTTTATTATTCCGCTCCCCAATCCATTTTCTTCCAACGTCTTCCATAACTTCCCTCTATGTCGAACCACGTTGTCGAAGGCCGCCTTTAGATCAATGAAAAGTGCAAAGACCTTTTTGTCTCCTTGGTCCTTTTCTTTTTCCCTCTGAACAATGTGGTTTAAGATAAAGATGCTGTCTATAGTGGACCTTCCTTTTCTGAAGCCCGCTTGACTTTCTGGTATTAGCCCCTTCGTTTCTATATCTTCCACCAATCTGTTCCTCAGGATTTCTGCATACACCTTATATGCAGAGCACAGTAGTGAGATTCCCCTATAATTTTCGGGCTTCTCTTTATCGCCTCTCTTATGTAGCGGTACTACTATGCTCCTTCTCCATTCCAATGGGATAGTGCCTTCCCTCCATATTTGCTTCATTAGGTCCATCAAACAGCCTCTCACCGCCGTTCCTCCGTATCTCCATGCTTCCATCGGTATCCCATCTATTCCTGCTGCTTTTCCCAATTTCATCTTCTTTAATGCGCCGCATATCTCCTCTTCCGTTAACTCCTCCTCTCCATGCTCGGTTTCCTCGTGTTTTTCTCCTCTTTTATCCTTTTCCATTGTCTCTTCTTTTCCTTCCCTTATTTTATTTTCTGTTCCAGTTTCCTTATATATTATCTCCTTCTCCACGCCTCCTACTAGTTTCATAAAATAATTCCTCCAATCTTCTTCTTGGATGTTGTTCTTCACCCACTCCTTCTTCCCTCTCCGCCTATTTATGAAACTCCATACCTCTTTCTCGTTCCGCAAATTCTTCAGCTCCTCTTCCTCTTCCGCTCTTTTATCCTTTCTCCTGCTCTCCATCAGCTCCTTTAAACTTCTCCTTCCTTCTATAAAGTCTTCTCTACTCCCGTTGCCTTTCCTCCACTTCTTATACTTCCTTTTAACCTCCCTTTTTTTCTTTGTGCAGCTTCTGTTCCACCAGTCCTTATGTCCTATTTTTGTCCTCCTCTTCTTCTTAACCTCCTTATAAACTAATGCTATGCGTATGAACTCCTTGATTCTTCCCCATTTCTCCTCTAACGTCCATGACATTTGCCACTCCCAGTCTCCTAGCTCCGTCGTCATTCCGTTGTATGATTTCCTCGCCTCCATGTCCCATGTTATTAATCTCCGAGTCATATCCTGTTCCTCTTCCTTTTCCTCGCCTATTTTTGTTGCTTGGTCTCCATTCATCTCCATCTCCATTAACAAGGGTAAGTGGTCTGAGTCCACCCTATCGTCTACCTTAAGTCTCCTAACCTTTTCTTGTATCTCTTCGCTTACAATGACATAATCTATTACCGAACTACCTCTCGCACCTACGTAAGTGAATTCGCCTTCCCAGTCTCCTTCTGTCCTACCATTTAATATATACCAGCCTCTTTCATCTATCATCTCCATGAATTTCCTACCCCCACCCCCTATTATTTTGTCCTTACTTTTCCTTTTCTTGTCGTGCCCACTATCCCCTCCTAACTCCCCTATCCTAATGTTAAAGTCTCCCCCTATAATTAATTCTTCGCACTCATATTTTTCTGTTATTATCTTGAAAGTTTCCTCTATAACATTCTCCCCACCGTTATTATATATTGTATGTTCAGCTTTACCTCTGCTCCTATTAACCTTGTATGGATTGCATTTTCTGTTAAAATTGTTGTCTTTATCTCCCCTACGCTCCTAATCCAGCTTTTCTTTATACCTATCAAAATTCCTCCTATCGCCCTGCCTTTTTTCCTTACTCTCCTTGCGTGTGTGTTCGTCCAGACATGCGATCTCGGTAACTTGTCCTTGATCCTGTCCCATCCTTTTTCCTCTAGCCATGTCTCGCATAGTCCTATAAAATCCCACCGTTCGATGTAGTTCCAGAAGTCCTTGTCCTGCCTTTCTAGACCCGCTACGTTCCAAAATACAATCCTTCTTCTCCTGTTGTTATTATTCCAGTTTCTTCTTTCCTCGCTCGTGCGTTCCTCCTCTCCAACCCTCTTTTTCCTTTTTTTCCTTTACTTGGCTTCCTCCCGAAAATTTTTCTATTCCATAATCTTATATACCTCATCGCTCCATACGTATTGTTTTCCTTGAATTTCCAGTTTCCTGTATCCTACCTTGACCCTTCTCCCTTCCGATTTTTCTTTCTTCGCACGTTCTCTAATCAGTCTTTGCACCTCTCTTTCCTCGTATGACATATCGTGGTCAATAAAGATTTTCTTGCTTCCAAGTTTCCTCTTCTCCTTCATTACCTTCTCTTTCATTTCCCAGCAGTCCATTTCTACGATCACTACCTCCCTACCTTCTCTCCCTGTTATCTTCAAATTCTTCACTCCTTCCTTCACCCCGAATTCTTTCCCTAGAAATAGTCCTGCCGTTTCCTTCATGCTCCTGCATGTCTCTGTTTGTAATCCTCTGATTACAAATTTGTTTCTTCTTTCTTTCTTTTCTCTTGTGTTTCTTTCTCTTTTCCTAACTGTTTCCGCCACCTTCTCTACCAGCTCTTCGATTTTGACTTCTTTTGTTATTATCTCTTTCTCTTCCTTCATTTGTTCTATTTTCAACATTCTTTCTTCTAAGTTATCCAATTTGTCTTCTAACTTTTTTCCTCTCGTGTCCCATCTCTTCTCAAAACTATTCCTTTCCTCTCTCATCTCTCTCATTTCCTTCCTCATATCTTTCAGCTCCTCATTTCTCTTAAGATTGCAACCAACGACCCGTCTACTTCTTTCTTCTCTTCTGTTACCTGAATTCCGTCCTCTCCTGTTTTCTCTCCTTCGACACTTCCTCCATCCCTTGGCTTGTTGAACTCTGCCGGCGATCTTACCGTTTTATTATCTCTCTTGAAAATATCATTGGCCAGCTGTACCTTCTCGTCATTTTTCCTCTTAGCTGTCTCTGTTTCTCTCCTCGTATCCTTATCCCTCATTATGAAATCTAATATGCTGAGTGAGTCCTCTCTCTCTCTCTCAACTCCTCTGCATTGGGTCTTCCTCTTCCGTTTCTCTTCCCTTTCGATGTATCTTCCGTTGATTTCTCCGCTTTGTCTCCCATCGTCTTGTCTCCTCCCGTATCTAAATCCCTCTCTTCGCCCGTATCTGACATCCCTCTCGTACCTATCGCCCTCTCTCTCCCTCTCGCGCCTTACGTACGACCTACTACTATCTACACCTAATCCGCTACCTCTATGCCGTTACCTGCCTCGACTGCTACCGCCACCTACCCTGCCCGCTTGCCGCTAATTCCGTTGCTTTTTGGAACGCACCGCTCTTTTCTCTCTGCTCTCCGCTCCTAACCTAACTTCTCTCCTGTCCCTTTATTGCTCTCTCTCGCAATAACGCAATTAATCCCCCTATTTCCCTTTATATCCCGTCTCGGTCTAAATTTTCCCTTCTACCTATTTTATCGCTTTTCAACCTATTACGCTTCCTTATACTCGCTAAAATCACACTCACTCTCTCTGCTCCTTCCGCACACGTGCTCCGCACATTCGCTGCACTAACCAAGTCGAGTCGATAATTATTATTTTTTTATTAGTTGTGTCTATATTTATATTATTGCAATCAAGTTCCTCTATAACTAAATTAGTATTACTTAAATTTAAATTTAAATTTAGTTGATTATCTTCGTGTGACTTCAACTCTTCTCAAGAGTAATTTTTTCTCCTAAAATTAAAATAAATATTGTATCAAATTGAAACTTAAACACCATATTTTTAGGACCTGGCCAAGTGGTGGCCATTATACAGGGTGCTCCGCAACATATTGAAGATCGGTCATGAGAAGGTAGAGGGGACTAAGACAAACAGAAAAGTCCTGTACTATTTTGCGCTTGGACGAATAGTTATCGAGATACTGAATTTTAAAAATCGCCGTATTAGTCCAACCCACTGGCAAATGCAAGCGCGCGGTGAGTAGCGACCATCGCTGCGAACTTTGACGCAGCGCGGGGAGACATGCGAGTGGTCGCGTAAGCGGCGGACGGGCAGCGGCGCGCCTCGCCTCCCTACTCCTCGCCGCGCATCGCCATCCTACTCCACGCTACATACCGCCTCGAGCGGGGCCGCTAAGCGGACGCATCTCACCGCGCGCTTACATTCGCCAGTAGGTTGGGCTAATACGTCGATTTTTAAAATTCAGTATCTCGATAACTATTCGTCCATGCGCAAAATAGTACAAGACTTTTCTGTTTGCCTTAGTCCCCTCTACCTTCCCATGACCGGTCTTCAATATGTTGCGGAGCACCCTGTATTGCTATGTGAATCATATACAAGAATTTTAATTCAATAGGGGAAAGGGTAAATTTATAATGCTAAGTACAGCATTGAAATTAAATTAAAATAATGTGAAAAAATCGCTCTGCGATTTTTAGAACATGTGAATTCACTGACGATAATGATCCCACCTAGGGGAAATCTGTGTTATATGTCCGATAGTAACGGCGCGCAGTACAGGGTGGGATAATAGGTATTTACCGTAGGTACGGTATACTTGTATGATTCACATAGCAATATAATGGCCACCACCTTGCCAGGTCCTAAAAATATGGCGTTTAAGTTTCAATTTGATTTATATATCAGAAAAGGACCGACAAAATATTAATTGTAGTAAATATTGTAAATTTAATATTATATAGCACATAAACATAACTGATTGATGTATTAAATATTTAAATAAAAAGTTTTTAATGTAATTACACGTATTTTAGTGATTAATTCAAATAATTTATGTTCACCAATAACAATAAGTACATCAATTCCGCTTTTTACACTCTTCATTTTTATGGAATAAGTATTAAAAATTTGTTTCATTAATATTATTATTTCCTTTATTTCTTCCGATAAAATTTTATGCTCGATTGTTTGACTACAACATTTTAATACAATATAAAAAATAATGAAGTACCTAGTTTGTATAAATATTCAGATTAGTTTGCGCGATTTAATAATATCATTACTTTTGTAGAGAAGATACTTTGGAGGGGGGGGGGGATAAAAAAATTTTTTTAATAAAAAATATCCAAATAATTAAATTATATAATTCTTGATATATTAGAACACAAGGCCCGGTAGCAGACTCCCAAGAAAGTCCACATGTTCATCCATACTCTTGGGGATATTGCAGAGCCGTCTGCTTTGCAAACACACACACGCTTTGCATGATTGCACACTCACACCCAGCATGTACAGACAAAACAGCGCAGCAATCACACACGCTTGTCCGGGACTTCGGCGTGCACCGTGCGGTGAGTCGATAGTTTAATTGCGAATCGTTTTCGAAGGAGCCTTATACCCTCCTCCTGGTCCTTCGAGTCATAGCTTCTCGCCCACGGGGACCATTCATACCCCCTCCCCCCGTTCAGATATTAGTAGAAACTTTTAGTATTACTATCATTACAATTATTGGATAAATTCATATACATGCAAAGACGTTTGTCATTTTTATGACAAAGTCTTCACTGTTTTAAAGTTCAACTATAGTAACTCTTCCGATTTTTGCTTTAAAGGGCGATTTGACTGAAGAAGCCGACAGCAATCTTTATATAAATCCCATGGAGGCAACGGAGAAATGTAGAAGTCAAATGAAAAAATCCGTTTCTGGAGAAGTCGGTCGAAACATTACCACTGATATGTCACCTAGCGCTGGATCTTTGAAAGAGGCCAGTAAAGCTAAGCTGAATGATATTATGATACCTAAGCATAGGAAAATTAGGATCCAACAAGTAAGTTCTATAAAAATTAGTATTTTATATTTACTTGTCCTGAAGTTTATTCTCATATAACAAATATTTCTACTTGTTTGATGTTATTAATTATCAATAAAACCAATAAAAAGTAGGAAAATATTGGTACAACAAAGTGATAATAATTAACAAAATATGAGTACAGGGTGTTTCGGCAACATACACATCAGCAAGTTGGGTTGCCTATCTGCTTACCGACAGGGGCATGCTTTATCGGGCTCACAGAATAAGATCAGATGCAAGTTCGGTGGTTTTCTAATTCTTATACAGTGTATGTGCAGTTGTATTTTAATAGATAAAATAATATAGAATACAAAATTTAATGAAGAAATTCGAACAAAAATATTTTTTATTTTATAATATTGTTACGCCCGTGCTCGGATGCGACGCCCTGAGAATGCGCGCCAGCCGCGGGCTGAAGTTGCGGCAGATTAAAAGATCGGTCGCGAAGGACCGATGCGCGGTTGTTGTTGATTGATTTTCTGATTTTGTCTCTGAGCTCTTCGAGAGTACAGACGTGTGTTCTTTAGCGAATAAAGTTTCCTTGTTGATTTCCAATCCTTGTTGATTTCTTCGCGGCCCGGTAACGTACGCCGCGAGCGAAAGACGAGCCGACGAGCACGCGAGTGCGCGAAGTGTTGTGTGGACGGCGGAGCCGGACGTAACATTTTGGGGGCTCGTCCGGGATCGGACGAGCGGCGGAGAGCGAGGACGGTCTACGCCACGAGGAAAAGACGCCGCGAGGAGACGACGCCAACGAGGGAGCCGACACACAACATGGAAATTGCGGCGGTGATGGCAGAGATCCGCCAGATGCGCGAGGAGCAGACATGCCGGGATCAGGACTTCGCGGCGGCGTTGCGTTCCCGAGACGAGGAGCTACGCGTCTTAAGAGAACAGCTAAGTCGCTCCAATAATACCGCCGTGGGGGACGCGGAGTCGAGTCACGGAGTTACGGGGACGGGTCGCGCCGGCTCGGAACGACCGTTTGTCGGGGACGGTGATGCACGCGCGATGCTGGGCTATAAGCTCAAGCCCGATACGTATGACGGGGTAGTACCGATACGCGAGTTTTTCTCACAGTTTGAATTGATCGCGCGCGCGAACGGTTGGGGGGACGCCAGTAGGGTATACATATAGGGGGATTCTACCCCGGGAGCTCCGAGGGGGAGCGGGGCGGGGGGGGGGTACTCCGCGGCGAGGGGACAGCGGGGAGAGGGGTACTCCGTGGCGAGGGGACCGCGGGGAGGAGTACGCGACCTTGACGTCACGCAAGGTGCTGACCTGTCACTACGTGACATGTAACAGATATCTAGGTGCTGACCTGTCATTCGTTTCTTTTTAGCGCGAACACCTGAACGGGTATTCTTATGAGTCACGGGGTCAAGCGCCGAAACCTGGCTGCTGACAGTGACTTTCTTATCAAGGTGAACGATGTCGAGGAGTTCCACGTTTATTATTCCACGACGCTTGGCGATCCGCGGGGCGCGGGGAAGGAGATATTCTACGGCGATTCGCGGGGGCGCGGGGAGGGGGAGGACCGCGACGCTACGCGATCCGCGGCGCGGGGAGGTCCGCGGCGCGAGGCAATCCGCGGCACATGCATGTAATAGATATCACCGGAAGATGACGATATACAAATGATTAGCGCAGACACACAGCTGCGCGCATCCATGGCATGAGTCATGAGGTCAAGCGCCTAAACCTGGCTGCTGACAGCGACTTTCTTGTTTAGGTGCGTGATGTCAGAGAGTTCCGGGTTTAAACTCGCACCTACTGCGTCAGCATGTAATAGATATCACTGAGGATACCTTTGATTAGCACCGATACCACAGCTACACGTATTAATATTTTTTCATGGTATGAGATCAAACGCCGAAACCTGGCTGCTGACAGCGACTTTTAATGGTATATAAACGGTCCGGAAGCCCGCTGTACCACAGTAGGAGATTTTATACGATATCGAGAATTAAGAATACGTTGGGACCCACGAACACATCGTTAGACAAGAAGTTCGTATTTATCATCCAGTTTCTTCGTGTCCTGATAGGCCTTAGGATTTCCTTAGCAAGAATGAATTATTACACTCCTCAGGAAATGTCATCCACCAAGAAACAGCGTAGCGTGTAAGTACTACAAAGTTATCGTATATTTTCCTTTACCATTTTCCACATTTAATTGTATTTTTCAAACAGTTTTAACAATCGTCGTTACACACCATATGTTCATCGAAGCAGTTATACGCCATCCGTTCCTCAAGATGAAACTGTATCGTGCAAGAAACAGTGTGGTGACGTGTGAGTACCATAAAGCTACTGCATATTTGCACACATTTTTTTACACATATAATTGTATTTATTTTACTTTATACATTCTTTCAGTTCTGATGATGAATCTCATAACCCACCGCGTATCATGTGCAGGAGGTTACCACTGACATCTACAGCATTCAAATACATAGATATTGGGATCAGAGTAGTACCTCGTGCATCCTACGTAGAAATAATTCTCGGCGATAATCAAGGACATCAGATGGAGTTAGATCAATCAATTTGGAAAGAATACAGAAATAATCAATCAAAAATAGACCAGCTGCTAAAGGCAACAGATGCGTCATCATCGTCAGCGATACAGCTTAATCATTTAGCTATAGAACTAGTTAGAACGCGCCACGGAAATATTGTAAAAGTAACATCAAATAATACTTCTATGTACATGAAACCATCAACCATATCATTTTAATTT
>NW_011966959.1:25268-28347 GCF_000949405.1 Vollenhovia emeryi | reverse complement strand
ACACCGTTCATTTCTACACACAAAGTTGTACACCGCTCAGATGTACACCGCTCACTTGTACACCGCTCACTTGTACACCGCTCACTTGTACACCGCTCACTTGTACACCGCTCACTTGTACACCGCTCACTTGTACACCGCTCACTTGTACAACGCTCACTTGTACACCGCTCACTTGTACATCCCTCACTTGTACACCGCTCACTTGTACACCGTATACAAATGATGGAAAATTATCTGCTTTACAGAACAGTTAACCCGGGTTAAATATATATAAATATCCTGACTCATCTAGAGTCACAGTTTGCTTGAAATTCCATGTTATAAACACTCGAAACCCATCTAGAATCACAGTTTGCCTTAAATTTCATATTATAAACACGGTGTACAAGTGAGCGGTGTACAAGTGAGCGGTGTACAAGTGGGCGGTGTACATCTGAGCGGTGTACAAGTGAGTGGTGTACAACTTTTGTGTGTAAAAATGAACGGTGTACAACTTTTGTGTGTAGAAATGAACGGTGTACATTTTTACGTGTCTAATTGCACCGTGTTGAAAATTTATTTTCTATGTGTCCAAAAATCACTGTGTCTAAAATTTCTGTGTCTAAATGAACCGTGTCCAATTGAACCGTGTACACTAAAATGTGTCCATTCGAACCGTGTCTATTTGCAGCGTGTCCAATTGTACTGTGTCCAAGTGAAGGCCACTCGTCTGTTGCAATAGCGGATACTCGTACAGATCCCATGAACAAAATCCCATATTGAGGTATTGTCCGCTTTCCAAAGTACGCAGCATCGACAGTTTGTTCACCTCGTTTAACAACACATGCGGCATGCGCCACTGTATCTTGAATAATTCAAGTTTAGGCTCCATCGCTGCATTTCCAAAGAGACAGTTGTTATCATTGAGCGATCGTATTAAAATCAATTCGTGACGGGCGTTAATCACCACGCGTTGATAATCTTCACAGAATCCCAATAGCATGCTGAGCGGCACACAAAAATTAAAGTCTCCGGTTCCATTGTTCACCACATCCCAGCCGGCATTCTTCAGAAACATCATTTTATCGAACGATGACGAGGCATAGGTCTTGAGCGTGCTGGTTATTCCAACATTTCTGGCACGATCAATCTCCACACCATCCAGTTCATATCGGATCTCGTCGAACATGAACGCGACACAATTATTTCCCAGTACTACATCAGATCCTTCGATTTGTTTGGCAGTAGTTAGTTTTCCCTCGATGTACAGAAAACTTTCATGCAGCAACGTAGAGAGATCCTGTTGTTGTATTGATATTCTTATCTCATCGCTGTGACCGAATGTAGTGTTGGCAAACGGATTGTACGAGTGAGTCTCAATCTTGACGATGCGCTCGTCGAAGATTGGCTCTTCGTTGATATTGAGAATGTCAATCATTGTTTGCGCACTGCGAATCCCAAAGAGGTTAAACATTCCACGTTCAATGCGTTGAGTTTCTTCTTCTTGCAACAACCAGACGACTGGATATCACCGAATCTCGATGTCGCAGGCTTGGTGGTATTTTTTACAATTTGCTCCGATCCGTTCAGCACGAGCATCTCATGCACACTCGCGCGCGTTATCGCTGTCGTCGGCGTACGTGCAATCTGAGGGTGATTTCTTCTCCGCGAAAGTCGAGCAATTGACTGTTCTGATCCACAACACGTACCGTTAAATCGGTAATGCTCCGTGCGATGACTGGCAGGTAAATGATCTGCATCGGCGTTTCCGATATCTTCCGATATCCTGGTGACACGTTCGGCGAAAATTCGTGTATCGTGTGCACAGGCTTGCTGTTGCTGTACGCACCCGCGGTCACGTTGCACTCTACGCGGATAATGTTCACATTGGTAATGTTGATCGGCAGGTCTGATTCATGCCACTTTCGCGGTTGCAGTATACGCGTCGATGAGAACCCCAGTAGCGATCCGATGTTGTTGGGCTTGCTAAAGTTTATTTCGAAGGCGCATTTGATCTCACTTCTCATCGTGTTGTAATTAGCGCGGAGCACAATTGGGTATTCATCGTCTTCATCGTCACCGTCGTCGCGTTTTTCACTGCCATCGTTAGCTAGGAACCGACGTGGACGTTTCCATGAAAGTGCGCGTTTCAAAAATTCATTTATGGCCTGCAATTCATACGATCCTTCGGGAATTGTAATTTCCGCGTCGTCATAGTAAAATTTATTATTCGAAGCATTCACATTCGATATCGTATTGTAAGTCTCAAAGTTCATCAGACCGAGCTCGTAATCGTCGTCGCTCAGGTCTATGGCTGGAAAATAGTTTACAGCGAGCATGCTGCTCTTTCCCGTCAGCGTGAGTGTTAGCGACATGGTGGATGAAAAGCCGTTCAGCGAATACTGACTCCTCGCGACGCCTCGTCAAGCTTTTAAATTCGCACGCGTCAGTCGTCGACCGTTTGGAGAAATCGTAGACACAGCTATCCGCAGATGCTCTGATCGTAGGTCTGATGGGATGTTCGATTATACACAGTTGTTCCATCATCTCCGAAATATTTCACCAATTCTTTAGGCAGTTGGAGATTACCAAAACTGTCGAAATATTCCACACGGTTTCCCCTCTTCGCGTACGCTACCCAGTGAGTGCCGGGTCTCGCCGCGTTGTCCAGATTGACGATACCGCTCTCGTTTCGTCGTACTCCGGTTATCGGTAACGCGTTTCGCATAAAGACACCTCTAAAGTACGGTATGTGCATACATTTTGCCATTTGATCCAATTGCACGTTTGTTGTTACACCCGCAGGCATTTTTAATGCTTTTTTGACGTTTTTTTCCTTCCTTGTTTCATTACACCTCGTCCACGTTTGTATGGAGCGAGATACATTCCGCGACCTTCCATCGCGCGATTGTGACGCTGCAGCTCCTCAAGTTGACGTTGTGCAGCTTTGCTATCGCTCACAGCCTTCGCCACACCAGCTGCTCCACCGATCATGGATCCGAGCATACCCAATATCGGTAGAAGTGGTAATACACCGCCGCGTTTCGCTACCGGAAGTATTCGCTTCTTTGTTGCTCTTTTCTTCTTTGTTTTCAAA
>NW_011966959.1:21316-24910 GCF_000949405.1 Vollenhovia emeryi | reverse complement strand
CAGCTGTAGCGGCAGCTCTCTCTCTCCAAGCGTTGAATCTCTGGCGAAAATGCGTTTCCGCGCTCTCTCGGCGAGTACCCTGTCCGCCACGTGTCTCTCAGCGAGTTCGCTACTCCGAGAATATGCAATGTCGTGCTTGCAGCACGCCGCGTCCAATGGATTTATTCCTCGATCGCCTCTCGCCAATCGTTCTTCAAGACGAGTGCCTGGGCCACAAAACTGATAACCGGGGATATGTAGCTCGAAAGGAAGCGCGTTTATCGCGCGATTCAGCAGACCGCCGCGCCAGTACGTCGCGAGATGCGATGACTCAACCTATCGCCGGCACGCCACGAGCTGCGACGGCTCAACCTATCGCCGCGGCGATAGATTGAGCCATAGCATCTCGTGACGTACTGGCGATAGGTTGGGCCATTGCGTCGGATAACGTTCGTCGAACTTTACTTAAGTCGAGTCGGTGTCGTGACGTCGGGGTGTCGTCGCGTTCGTATGTGCGTCGGGGGTTGCGAGGGTTAGAGATTCCTACTCTAGGGTCTCGATTTCGAAGACCTGACGCCAGTAAACTATAATCGCTTATCTCGAAGGGAAATTCGCGTTCTACTTGGACGTTAAACGATGAGCTTGCTTCGCTACCGCTGCTTGAACGGGTAATGTTTAGTGCGCGACGCGAGGCGTTACTTATGTTAGTTAACGCGTCGGCGGCGATTTGTAACGCGGAAGCTTCCTCGGCGGGAGGTGTACGCGGTTCTAACGATAACGGTGAGTTATCGGGGGTCAATCTCGCACGCCCGCGTCCTTCCTGGGACATTCGCGGGTGTCTATCTTAATGTTCGCTAATCGCGGTATGGCTCGCAGGCCATTTACATGCGTATGAGAATTTGAGTGCGGACTCACGTTACGCTGAAACGCTGCATGCTGTCGTCCGCTACTCGGTCTGCTTGGCTGCTCGTCGTGCGGTGGGTCAGTGCCGTCTCAGGTTGAGCTGATCTCCGCGCGGTGAGTCGGTGCCGTCTCCGATTGCGCTGCTAGCGTCTGCTTGCGGGGCTAGAGGGGCTGCCGTCGTAAAGGGCGTTGCGCCGTCCCTAGTCCTCCACAGCTACCGGGTCCTCTCCTCGTCCAATTGTCTCGGTGTCGCTTCGGGGTTCCCACTGGTTTGGTTGCGATCACGGACTAATGGTTTCTCACTTAGTTTTCAGGCCTTGGTCCTCTCGGTGCACGCGAGTGCAATTAGATGGCGATCCCACCGCTGCCACCAATTTGTTATGCCGCTGACTAGGTCAGGACACGGGTAGTCGGGATCATTGCCGGGAGCACAAAATGCGCGGTGTCGAAAGGACATATGCCAATATATTAATCAATACCTTTTTTATTAAAAATCTATACAGATACGTACACTCGTATAGTTCACTTAAGATTGACCCGCCTTCCTTCCTTTCCATTCCTTTTTATATCAATCGCACTTGGCCCTGTTGTCAGGCCGCTTATTGTTTAGTAAGCAGTTGTTCCGTTAGCAACTGTTAGTATCGATGGATTTGTACTTTGCTCCGGATACTCGTTTTCGTCGCATGTGGCAGGCGTTATTCGATATCTTGCCGCGTGCGAAGTCGTCGTCTGATGTGCGGTATATCGCACTCATGACAGGATAAATATTACTGCAAAGTATATTATAATATTCAAAAGGTATTGTTTAAAAATAATATGCTTAAAAAGGAATTTTAAGCATCTATTTTGACTTATAACAAAAAATCAGAAACGTCTATTGTGTGTGTGTGTGTGACGGTACTGATCATATACAGGGTGAGGCATTTAAAACTTTTTCAGAATATTTGGAAAAATACAAACCGGATTAAAAAAAAGTTGCAATAAAAGTTGTTCACCTCGAAGAGGGTCATCCATTAACATAAAGCTCGACCCTCCTGCACCACCCCCGGGGGCGGGAGGGGGGTGACTTTGAAATCTTAAATAGAAACCCCTATTTTTTATTGCAGATTTGGATTCTCCGTGAAAAAATATGTAACTTTTGCATGAGACATTTTTTTCGTTTCATGATAGATGGCGCTGTAATCGGCAAAAATGAAAATGAGTTGAAAATTGTTGAAAAATGGTAATATCTCAAAAAAATACACATCAGATTAGGAACATCAAAGTAAATTTTTTGATATTTTTGAAAATGCTATCATGTGACCCCGTCTACCCTCCTGCAATGCATTCTTAGACTACTTTTAGCTTTACCCAGGAACAACGACGTGGACGTAGTAGTAATTTGTTCCCTTTGGGGTGCTTGATTACTGTGAGTCCCCTTGCCTCTCACAAGTGTTTCATTGAAGCAAATGTTCGAAAAGCAAAGTGATCAGACTGTTCATTTTACTTCAATGATTCGGACTGTAAACAAACTCTTCTCAATTGTTCCACGATGTTAACGATTGTAGAGAGAGTAGATATCATTTTCTCGTACTTTGAGGCTCATAGAAATGTTGAAGAAGCTCGTCAAAGGTATGCTAATCTGTTCCCTGATAGGAATGTTCCTTCTGCAACGACTTTTCGCAGTATTGTCCAACTGTTTACTGAAACTGGAAGTGTTAAACCTACAGAGAGTCCGACCGCGGCCTGTGACAAACGAAAATAACAGTGAATGTTTTAGCTGCAGTTGCTGCAAATCCTCACATTAGTTCTAGGCAAATTACGCGAGATTCAGGAATTTCTCAAAGAAGTGTTCTACGCATACTGCATGAACACAAATTTCATCCATTTAATTTATCGCTGCATCAAGAACTGCATGGTGACGATTTTCAAAATCGCTTGAATTTTTGCAACTGGATACAGGAACAACTGGCAGTCAATGATAATTTCATTTCACAGATACTTTTCTCTGATGAATCAAATTTTACGAATCGTGGTCAAGTGAATCGACATAATATGCATTATTGGTCAGTGGAGAATCCCCATTGGTTAAGGCAAGTTGAACATCAACGCCCGTGGAGTGTCAACGTTTGGTGCGGTATTTTAGGTACTCAGATAATTGGCCCATACTTCATAGAAGATAATCTGAATGGTCAAATGTACAGCGACTTTTTAGATGTTTTACCCATACGAATGGAAGATGTTCCACTTCAAAAAAGAATGGATATGTGGTTTCAACACGATGGATGCCCAGCGCATTATTCACGAATATCTCAAGAAGTTTTGGATCGAAACTATCCGGGTCGATGGATTGGACGAGGAGGTCCTCAAAATTGGCCCGCACGTTCACCCGATTTGACTTCTGCCGATTTTTTCCTGTGAGAAAGGCTAAAAGAGAGAGTTTACATGGATGTACCAACAACCCCAGAAAATATGCAGCAGCGAATTATCAATGAATGTGCAAACATTAGCGCAGAGACACTTATAAATGTCGGATTGTCTTTCAGACACAGAGTTGCAATGTGCATTGGAAACAACGGACATCATTTCGAACATTTGCTTCAATGAAACACTTGTGAGAGGCAAGGGGACTCACAGTAATCAAGCAACCCGAGATAGTGAAAGGCAAGGGGACTCACAGTAATTAAGCACCCCGAGATAGCGAGAGGCTAGGGGACTCACAGTAATCAAGCA
>NW_011966959.1:18883-21050 GCF_000949405.1 Vollenhovia emeryi | reverse complement strand
CCCCGAGATAGTGAGAGGCAAGGGGACTCACAGTAATCAAGCACCCCGAGATAGTGAGAGGCAAGGGGACTCACAGTAATCAAGCACCCCGAAGGGAACAAATTACTACTACGTCCACGTCGTTGTTCCTGGGTAAAGCTAAAAGTAGTCAGTCTAAGAATGCATTGCAGGAGGGTAGACGGGGTCACATGATAGCATTTTCAAAAATATCAAAAAATTTACTTTGATGTTCCTAATCTGATGTGTATTTTTTTGAGATATTACCATTTTTCAACAATTTTTAACTCATTTTCATTTTTGCCGATTACAGCGCCATCTATCATGAAACGTAAAAATGTCTTATACAAAAGTTACATATTTTTTCACGGAGAATCCAAATCTGCAATAAAAAATAGGGGTTTCTATTTAAAATTTCAAAGTCACCCCCTCCCGCCCCCGGGGTGCAGGGGGGTCGAGCTTTATGTTAATGGATGACCCTCTTCGAGGTGAACAACTTTTATTGCAACTTTTTTTAATCCGGTTTGTATTTTTCCAAATATTCTGAAAAACAGTTTTAAATACCTCACCCTGTATATGCACATTAAGTATTGTAGAATAGCGTAATCTTGTGCCAGTTGTATCAGAGAGAAGCCTGAGAGATGTCACGGCCCCGTTTTGCTTGATTGGCGAATGCGATACGCCCTCTGTGGACATTGAACTACGTAGCCAATGTCCACATTTTGCCAAGTGGGTAACACAGATTTGCGAAATTTTGGTTGCGTTTCGTGCTATAGTCAGGTCCTGTGCGATGCTCTTGTACTTAAGATTATTTTAAGTACAAGATCATTGCATGGGATCTAACCACAGCGCGGGACGGGGCTAAAATTGTGCAAATCTGCGTTACATATTGTTTTACTATATGTTTTACTATAATACCCACTTAGCATAATGTGGACATTGGCTACGTAGTTCAATGTCCACGTTTTCAATGTCCACAGAGTGCGTATCGCATTCGCCAATCACGAAAAACGGGGCCGTGACATCTCTCAGGCTTCTCTCTGGTTGTATCATTTTCGAAGAGGACTACAACTTTCGCGAGTCATGTTACATCATCACGCATGATCACACGCACTTATGCATTGCACCTCACTGCTTTTTTCAGCCGCTAAAACTGCTGAGATCTCAAATGGAGCACAGTTGAACAATCATCGCTGGCTATCACACCATTTTGATGTTCATCAGAGAGGAAACACGCGATACATGTTGGTGCTTGGACACAGAAGTAAAATTGTTCACAACGTGTTGTGCTTGGCCAGCAACAAATAACGGGTATCGTTCACTTTGTGCCACTAAAACTAATAAAAACACTGGCATGTGCATTGTGCCCGATAAAAAGCATAAAGAAATAATGTATATTTCTATAAATCTAAGGAGCATCAATAAAATATTCCCTCTACCTAGATTTTCTGCATGATTATATCTTTGAATTAGATTGTTAAGATATATTGACACTTAAATGATTTCAAGGGTAATGTTCAGTAAACCTTTCATTATAGAAAGATTAATACCAAATTCGATAAAAATATTATTATACTTTATCTTTTGCGTATTTTTACCCTCTCCATCCTACTCCTACTCCCTTAAGAATTTATGCGCTATTTATGCGCTTTTATACTAGAGTAACTTTGATTTTCGCGCTGCAACCCTTAAGGGACTTCTTTCTCTCTAGACGTCAGAGACGTAATCGTCATAAAACGTCTCTAAAATGAAAGGAATCTTTAAAACAGTTATGTACGATCAATCTACGATTTATGCGCTCTTATATTAGAGTAATTTTCATTTTTGCGTTGCAACCCTTAAGGGATTTCTCTCTTGACGTCAGGAACGTGAATGTCATAAAACGTCTCTAAAATGAATAGGATCTTTAGAACAATTACGCACGATTAGTCTACGAGGTAAAAAAACTAACCAACTTTGGCCAGGTGCCCGGGCGTAGGAAATTTTTCCTCGCTAATTCTGCTCAAAGTATCAAAAAGTGTGTACTTTTCCCTTCAATTTAAAAAAAAGAAGTTACTGCGATTTTTTTTCGCCAAGTTGCAGCTTTTTGAAGTAACCCTTATTTTTCGTTTATTTCCGTCGACATCAGCGTAACCCAATGTGCACGTGGATATTGCCGTTCGGATTTTGT
>NW_011966959.1:8709-17519 GCF_000949405.1 Vollenhovia emeryi | reverse complement strand
CGATGGGGGAAGGGGGGTGGGGCTCGCGCAGCGCGCCGTGCTAAAGACACGAGCAACTTCACGTGGAAAGTTGCAAACCCATGTGAAATCGTATATGTACTGTAAGGTACATGCTTAGATAGGAGGAAAGATATAAAATTTAGAGTCCATCATTTTTCTTGAAAACTATTACTTGTACAGTAAAAATTAATAGAACATAAAATGTATATTTTAAAGTGATCAACAACTTTTGTTTAAAACATTTTTCAAAATTTTTAATATTTGTGTCTGAAAATTACATAGAATTGGTCGACATTGTTTTTTAAATATCTTTTTAACGAACTACGAGCGACGGCTAAAACCTCTTCAAGGTCACTTAGGAGGGCGACCTTGACAACATATGTCAAGGTCAAGGTCATCGGGGCGGGCTCCCCTCATCGATATATTTACCCTTGGCCGACAGGTCACTTGACCGACAGCATGACTTAACCGACAAATTATTTGACCGACAAACACACTTGGCCGACAGGTCACTTGACCGACAGTATGATTTGACCGACAAATTACTTGACCGACAGTATGACTTGACCGACAAATTACTTTACCGGCAAACACACTTGGTCGATAATATCATTTGAAAGACAAATTATTTCACTGACAAGTACACTTGACTGACAGTATCACTTGACCGACAAATTAGTTCCCGACTTCCACGCGAAGCGACACCACCCCACACCGACCCCTGCTTTCAGGGCGAAACTAGATCCAGCGTTATACGGTTCCACAAGGGTTCCCGACTTCCACGCGAAGCGACACCACCCCACACCGACCCCTGCTTTCAGGGCGAACTAGATCCACGCGTTATACAGTTCCACAAGGGTTCCCGACTTCCACGCGAAGCGACACCACCCCACACCGACCCCTGCTTTCAAGGCGAAATTAGATCCACGCGTTATATGGTTCCACAAGAGGTTTGTTTTCTGTTCCTGCACTGGTGAACTGGTGCAATAAGCTAGAATGAGAAAAATATACTTGTCGTACTCTAATTTATTGCACTAGTTCACCAGCGCAGGAACAGAAAACAAACCTAAGGATTCCCGACAAGGTGTGCCCTGGTAACGACATGTGTCGGCTAAGTTATGGACGTTATAAGTTAAACACGCTATTGGTGAAATAATTTGTCGGTCAAGTGATCTGTCGACCAAGTGTGTTTGTCGGTCAAGTAATTTGTCGGTCAAGTCATAGTGTCGGTCAAGTGGTGTCGGTCAAGTAACTTGTCGGTCAAATGATTGTCGGCGAACTGTACTGGACCCATATATTATAAGTTGTATGTTTCCTTTGCAGTTTGCTGGAAGCGTCTTTGGTTTAGCCCTACAGTCGTCGTATTCTATCTAAACATTGTCTTGGAAACTCACAGCCGTGAAATATCCTGCAACTTTTTGTAGTTTTCTTGTAGGTGCTGGTGGTTTAAAAATAATTGCTCCTCTTAACCCTAAAACCTGACACGTCAAAAAGTTACGTAAACTCTAAACATGGGTAAATTTTACCCAGCGCATTTTCATTTGCTAATAACTCTCGGAAAAATGGTCGAAATTCAATGTTTTTTTTTAATCGGTGTAGAAAACATCGAGGAAGATAATTATGCTAACAGTTTTGCGGTTAAATAAAATTGAAGAAAATTATGATAAAAAAACAAAACACATGTTTCTTCAAAATTCGCTTTTCTCTAAAAAATTAATAACTTTTTAACTATAACAGATAAAGCAATGAGGCAAACGCGATCTTAAAGAAGACGGTTAATTCTTTGAGAAAATCTAGGAGCAGATCGCTGGTTATTAAAAAAACTATATTTTTTACAAAAGGAATATAGGTCTGTTCGATCAAGATATGGATGGGACCTTTTGTGGGTTTATTTACTTAATAACTCTATTTTCCCTTTCAAAATTGTTTTATTATAAGAAAATGCATTATTATGTATTATTTGTTATTTATATATAATTTCACTTCTATTGCATAATATATGTTATATATAATAAATATACTTATTTGATAAAATTATAACCTCTAAAGCACATTTATCATACATCAGCAACCAAGTTTTCAATAAAAACTAGAAAGAAAGATATAAATCTATTACAAACAAGAAAAAATTAAAAATGAATTTTCCAACGAAAACCCTAAACATGGGTAAAATTTACCTGAACGAAATTTTGCTGTCTTCCCTGTCGAAAACGGTTAGGTGAGAAAACAGCTGAGTTACGCCTTCCAACAAAGGAATTAGTTAACTAATTTTGGCCCTAGTATAGTACTGCCAACTCCTCATATTTTCAGAGCGGTAATGTTCGAAAAGTTGGTCTGGGTAAATTTTACCCATGTGTCGGGTTCTAGGGTTAAAGTAAAATTTGTTGGCGTAAAGGAGCAATGCATGGTTTTAGGTATTTTGCTTAATTCTACACCAATATCAGCATTGTAAGTGTCATACACCTCTAATATGATGAATAAACCTATAATAAAATTATTAAATATGTTATATAATAATATAAAACCATTAAAGGGCTTGCTGTAACACTACTGCTAACATACATTTTCTCCGTTGTTACAAAATGTGGGTTGTATTGTAGTAACGATGTATGTTAATTGTTTTTCTATTACCCTCTTTAATTTACGTGTATCAGTCAAGTATTATGGAGAGCTGGACTATTATATTCAATATATAATATTTAAAAAATTTAATAATTATTACAGCAACAAGAGTGTATTATAGAAATAAAGTTAATTTTATATATTAAAGTCTGAAAATTTTATAATATATTAAAGTTTAAAAAAATATATTGATGTCTGAAATAGAAGTGTGAAGTTTTGAAAGAATTAAAATAGATTTTATAGATAGCAACTAGCGCTATATAAGCTTTAATATGAGTAGCCAATATGTAAAAGCAGTTATATCCAAAAATATGTAAAAATTGAATTTTGAATTAAACGATTTATGATCACTACATAAGTTGCCGGCAAATTACTGGCAAATTGCTTTTCAAAGATGCTATATCGTGAATGCATCAATTTGCCAATGCGGACTCTGCTGTTATAATTTTGATAGCAGCACGTGTCATGAGATTGCAAACAACATATCACTAACATACATTGTTGTGAAGGAACATTTTCTTCTTCCAAGACGTGATTAGATGAATGTTTGATAAGTATCAACAAGCTACAGAAAATTTTAAATAAGGCATAAAAATGAGTAGCCTAGATTTACTAATTTAATAATATTATTTCTATTGCGCAAAATAGGAATGTCTTTTAATTTCGTTCTTTCTAGATTAAAACACATATTATTTTTGTCTAAATATCTTGATTTTTTTCGTCGATTTTGTTAAATTACGCATTTTAATTTTAAATTACAATTTTCAACTTTGTTACTATCTATAGCGTGTAATATATCATCCTTAGATATATTCCGACATGAAATACATATTCTATGAGTACTGTATACGTCTTTACTACTAAAAGTTTTAGAACATGTATCAAATACAGATCTATTGCATACAATACAAACGTGATACTGATTACTTAGCTTATCACTCGATTTGCATAACGAGCATATTGATAGAATATCTTTATTTGTAACTAAATTTTTTTCATCATTTGCCTCTTTTTCTATTTTAGTTTCCTGATTTTCTTCCGTATCAGATAAAATCTTCGTGGCTTTTTGCGTATCAACACTTTTCATACGCCCGTTAATGTAGTCTATATGCCAGGCACAAGAATTGATGGTAATGAATGATCATGAACCCCCACATTTGTATGAAGCAAAAACGTTAAGAAATGTAAAAGAAGAATACAATCAATATTTATGCTTCGACAAAGATCCAGTTAAGTCATTATTGGTAGCACAGGAAAGTACATACAAAAATATGATACATAATTTAGGATTAAATCCGTTTTTCGTTCATTACTGGTCTACTTGCTGTATATAGGGAATATGCCGCACGAAATTGCTGTTCAATCGCTATCAATGCCACCGGCAGTATAATTAAAAAACTTAATAGACCGAATAATAACAAATCTAAGCACATCTTTTTATAAACATGTGTATTAAATACAGAAAATTGTTCTAATTTTGCGATAACTCAAATGGTGTCAGAAAGCTAAATAACAAATTCAATATCTTTCTGGTTGATGGAATGGCTGCGAGCAAAAATATCTGTTCCAAAAGAAGTAATATGCGATTCATCTAAGACTTTATACAGGGTGTTATTAAATTCATGTTACAACGCCTGAGGCGTGAAAGTACAAATCAAAACAAACATTTTTTACCAATACACATGGGGGCGGAAACGAACCCCTAACCCGCTGGAACACGCGAAAAGTTCAGGGTAGGCAACCCGTTGTGCACATCTTTTACTACGCTGGCCGCTACGTTTAAGAACAAATGTTGGGATTTTGTTTAAAACAACAGTTCAATTAAACAACGGTTTATTAACAGTTCTGTAAACCGATAACACATTTTAGAGCAAGGGCTCGAAATGACGACCACCTTGATCGACGCACAAGTGGCAACGGCGAATCATGTTTTCTTTTATCCTTTGCAACTTGCCTGGGGAAGCTCGTACCTCATCAAACGCTTGGATAATTCTTTCGGTGAGCTCTTCAACGGTTTGCACTGGCCGTAAACCACGGCATTTAGGAGTCAACGGGTGCCTACCCTGAACTCATCGCGCGTTCCAACGGGTTAGGAATTCGTTTCTGCCCTCATGTGTATTGGTAAAAAATGTTTGTTTTAATTTGTACTTTCACCCCTCAACGTTGTAACATGAATTTAGTAACACCCTGTATATATTAAAACACCGAGCAACTTCGTACAGTTTGTTTTGGTGGAAATCATTTTGAAAAATATACAGTATTTGCATATATTATTTTGCTTTTATTGTATACATCTCAACATAGGCTGCGTTCGGGGAGAGATGCTATTTAAGCGTTATGAGCGTGCTGTGTCCTTGTTACTTGCAAAAGTTGAACAAGGACAGAGTACGCTCATAGCGCTAAATAGCGTCTCCCCGAACGTAGCCATATAACCTCACAAAATTATTAATCATAAAATAAACTCATAAAGTACTATAAACACAAGCAAACCTTGTTGTCATTTTATGTGATCCAAATAGCTGATAATATGCAGTATTATATTCAATGCAATTTTTGTCTTTGTTATGTTGCTACTTTGCAAGTTTTCCGTGATTTCATAACATGTCTGCATTCTGACCCGCATATGAGCCCTCATCGGTGTCTATTCTTGACCTCAGGTTTTGCAGATGCATGTATGCAAAATGAGCTCAGAATGAACACATGTTGCTATTTGGGTATTAATCCTTCCTCCCCCCCCCCCCATAATAGAATTTGGAGTCGAAAAATACTGCGAGAGTAACGAATCGCGGTGTCTCATCTCTGTTGGTTCAAAATCAGACAGACAGACAGATAGACAGACAAACGGACAGTGAAGCGTAAATCCGACCGTGTAACCTTGTAGTACGTTTTGGATAATGCTAATACCGGCGGGGTATCTACTGAATTTTCGTGTTGGAACAATTCAGTAGTGATAAGGAAAAATATCGGACACAAAGAAAAAATAATAGGACGCCACCTACTTCCCTCCAATGTGTAAGAACAAAGTGATCCTATGATTTTTTTCCACTTTGACCAATTCAAAGATGTCGGACATAGCGAAAAAAAAATCATGGCCACTTTTACAAGTACCCATTTTAATCGGCAGAATCTCCCCTTTAAGATGCCGTAAAATTTTTATCATTTTGATTATTTTTCGTAAAGTTACATCAAGTTTAATAAAAAACGGAAAAATTCGATTTTTAATCTAATTTTAAAATAAATATTGTACAGTCAAAATTAACCTAAGTTTAAAAAGAAAGATTGTTTTTTACAGGATAGACTTTTAGCTTTCGATTACTTTTTAAAAAAATGGTGTACGATGATTGGTTCGGCTTTTATAGGCGGTCAAAGTGTTTAGGACGGTTTTTGCTTTGCTACGGAACAACTCGATGAAAAAAAATCGTAGAATTATTTTCAAAAAAGGGAATTGAAGAGAAAATTCTACGCTTTACAACGCAATAAACGAAATTTTGTTCCGATTTGATTTGCACTTCATGTGCCTTACCAAATTTGAAGAAAAATTTTACAATTTGTCAGGTGCCGCTTTTTAATATCATAACTTGGAACTAATAACGAATTAAATAAATCTGCAAGAGATTCTGAAAGTTGAAACTTCAACCTTCAAAATGCTTTTTTGGCGATTAAAATTGGATTATTTTCAACAAAGTTATAGCCAGTTGAAAATAACCTTTTTTCTTACGGAAGAAAGTGATCCCCTAATTTTTTTGCGGAGTGTAGTTATAAAACAAATATTGATCACAATAAAAGACAGTCTGAGCTATCCAGGCCTACTCTTCAAAACTCTTTTCACCGACTTTATTTTATAATAGTATGTATATCATGGTGGAAAAAGAAAGGTGAGTCAAGGCGCAGCGTAATTCCACCGACCAATAGTAAGCTGCCACCATGTCAGCCATTACTGCGGGGGAACCAGCAGATATTCAAAATAATAGAATGAATAAAATACATTTTCTTGCATAAAGAAGTGGCCGTTTATTTATTTTTTCGTGAAGAAGCAAATTAGGATGCATTTTTATTTCTAAACAAAATATAAGTCACTGAAAATTATTTTATTATGACATATTTTATTATGACAAGTTTCCTAACCTCTTCACATTAATATTCGTTTAGTTCTGTATTGCAGAAGTTCTTTACCGTGCCAAACTTCCATATCAAAATAACAAATTAAAAATTAAATTACCTGTTGAAAAAGTCACCGGAGAAACTATCTGAATGAATAAATATATCTTTTTAGAAGATTTTGATAACTCTCAGATTACAGTCATGTATTATTATATAAAATATGACACCATGTATACCACGGTATACATGACCAAGACCAAGTATGTGTTTGTAAAACAAGATGGCTGATTTGGTGAGTTGCGCAAAGCGAACGAAACTTGGTCGCCTGCCTTGACTCACCTTTCTTTTTCCACCATGTATGTATATGAAGTACCTATTCCTTATTTATTTATAATATAATAATGTATAATTTAGTGATTTTTTTATAATTACGACAACATAAGGTAATAGTAAATTTATTGTAATTTATGATAATATTAATATTTTTATGGCAGATTTATTGCTGATGATAATCGAATAATTTTGATCTTTATAAGCTAATCACGATATTCTATCTAATTCTAATATAAAGATTCCACTCAATTATACTTATAAATAGATATATGATGTCAAAAAATAAGGAGTATTGTGAGAATTTCTTTTTCTATTTACAGTATTAAAATCTAAGTATAATATAATTTACAATTGATTACAGAACATGAAAACACGGATACAATTAGTCAGTGATCAAAAGAGCATAGTGCGCAGTATCCTAAGAGATGATACTGCCATGGAAGACAATAATAATCATTATGGAGGACTACGTGGTGGCAAATCTTCTCCATTCGTGTCAACAAATAGCTTGACGTCTGCTACGCGCATAATCAATTATCGTATGTTTGGATCCCTCAGTGCGCCAAAACGTTACAAAGGTAAAATATTTCGCTGTATTCAAATCACCTTAAAAAATAACCTTTTTTAATAAAAAAGGTTTAAAAATGACGCCAAGTATAAGCGTCATCCAATCAAGAAGTATATAATTTATTATAGTTATTTGGATGAAATTCTAAAAATCGCGTATCGACAGGTTATTGTGCGGTCGACAATCCGTATCGACGCACAGTTTCTGAAAAGTCGAAATAGACGCGTAAACAACATCTTAAAGTTATATACACGTTATTGCGAATAGTATTATCACAGCCCCGGTGGTCGAGCTGGCTAAGACGCCCGTCACGGATTGTAGGGAGGTCCCAGGTTCGAATCCTGGCTGGAGTAATATTTTTCGCAATAAGAATTTTAATAACCTGATACGGTCAACAAAAATCGCTATAGCTAGTGTAGGTCGATAAAACTTATGAAATATTTGGATATCTTTTATTTAAACAAAATTTTTATCTTCTCCCCCTTCCAAAGTATCTTCTCTACAAAAGTAATATCACCAAATGGCGCCAACTAAACTGAATATTTTTGCAATCTAAGTACTTTATTATTTTTTATATTATTAAGAATGTTAATCCAAACAATATCATGCATAAAATTTTATTGGAAGAAATAAAGGAAATAATATTAATATTAATAATAATATTAATGAGACAAATTTTTAATACTTATTCAATAATGTGAACAAATTTAATACAACAAAATATTTTATTAAAAGATCGCTTTTTCTAATTTAATTTTGGTATACATATTGATCCTGATTCATGACATTATTGTTTATTTAAAAAACTTGGCGCTGCTAAACAACTAAAGATACATTCTAAACTTACAATTAATTCTAATCCCTAATCCATAACACCCGCGCACACACGTGCACGCACACGTATGCACAAAAGAAAGAAAGAGTTTAACACTTTAGTAAGGAAGGAGGAAGAGCGCAATTAACATTTGGTTTAGCAGCGCCAAGTTTTTTTAATAAACAATAGTGTCATGAATCAGGATCAATTTCCCAATCAACAAAATGATGTTTAAAAAATATTTTTTTAAATGTTTGAAAAACATTTTTTGAAACATTAAAAAAAACATTTAAATAATGGGATAAGTCCCCTTTTTCTCATGTAAAAAATATTTATTTTACATTTAAAAAAATATTTTTTTATTACTTAAAC
>NW_011966959.1:0-2941 GCF_000949405.1 Vollenhovia emeryi | reverse complement strand
TAAATGTACAAATTATATTAAACATATCATAAATAAAGGTTAAAAAAATTTTTTGAATTACTTTTTAGTATAAATATTTAACGTAAAATAAATGTTTAATGAATATTAAATAAATATTGCTTATAACATTTTCACAAACGAATGTACAAATATTAAAATAATAGATAAGTAACATTACAAACATATTTTTTCTAACTTGCTTTTAAATAAATAATTAATATAGAATAAACGTTTAATAAATGTTAAATAAATGTTGTTTACAATATTGTTGCAAACAAATAATTAATAATTGTGAGCAAATCATGTACAAATACTAAATACATAATAAATAAAGATTGCAAAAATATTATTTTTAAGTATATATTTTTTAAAATACATACTTTTTAAATATATATTTTTAATGTAAAATAAATATTTAATAAATTTTAAATGAATGACAAATAAACATTTAAAAGATTTGTTGTTAAATTACAATTTTAAATTAATATTTAATGAAAATAAAATATTTAATAAACATTTAATTAATATTTTTATTAAAATCAATTTAACAATATAAAATTAATGAAAATAAAATATTTAATAAATGTTTAAAAAATAATGGGTGCTGATTGGGTTGTATACCAGAATTAAATTAGAAGTATTAAATTAGAAGTATTAAATTTGTTCACATTATTGAATAAGTATTAAAAATTTGTCTCATTAATATTATTATTAATATTGTTCGAGATCGAACGTCTATTTCTCGTTTTCCTTCTGAAAGTCTCGCGCGAGAAGACTTTCAGAAGGTTAATATCATCAAACAAGAACGATCGTTTTCTTCACGAGTCGATTCGTCCTATTGTCTTGCGAGACGATAGGACGAAAAACAATTCTTCGACTCTCGGCGCGACCGAGCAATCAGCTGAGCCGCTTGTCGCTACCGAAAGTGGTAAACACCTCAACAGCTGATCGCCCGGTCAAGCGGTCGCCGACCCGATAGCTCCCGCGTTCATTCGCCAACCCCCCTCAGGGAAAACCGATGATTCCAGAAAATTTCGAGGAATCGCGGAGCACATATACCCCCGAATTTGCACGGGCGGCGCACTCGACCGAAAGTCATCCGGGAACAGTGTGATCTCAAGTATCGAACATTAAAAGGCAGACAGCTCGTCTCCTTTTACGTGCTTAGATTTCTCGACGTTCGCGAGATAGCTATTCGCGTGCCGAGGTCTTTAAACTCCTCAACAAAGCGTGTTGGGCGAGACGCGTATGGAAAAAGCGCACGTGATGTGCCTTTTTCTGCTGCCTCCCGCGGAACGCGTCAGTTTCTTGCCGCTTCGTTTTTTCTAGTGTGTCGAACTCTGTATATTATTGTTAAAAGGAACCATTATTAAAAGGACAAAAATCGCACATCTTTGCTTCCTTCCCCGCTCTAACAAATATTAATATTATTTCCTTTATTTCTTCCAATAAAATTTTATGCATGATATTGTTTGGATATAACATTCTTAATAATATAACAAAATAATAAAGTATTTAGTTTGTAAAATATTCAGTTTAGTTGGTGCCATTTGATGATATCATTACTTTTGTAGAGAAGAAACTTTTTTTTGGAGAGGGGAAAAGAATAAAATTTTATTTAAATAAAAGATATCAAAATAACTATAATATATGTACAGGGTGTTAAGGTAACATACATGTCAGTACGACGGGTTTTAAATCCATGTTGTGCCTGATCAAATTTATTGTCATTAATCTCGCAATATAATTTCGCCGAAGCCGACCCAGCGCGCAGTTGTGAACGACCATGCGCGCCTGCCCGAATGGGCAACCCGTCGTACTGACATGTATGTTGCCTTAACACCCTGTATATATAAGTGTATTTATTTCAGCTTACAGCCAAGAAAAGGACTTGGTTTACAATTAATACTCAATTCACTCATCCATCCATACTTGTTCGCACGTACTCTTATTTACAACTGTCTATCTCTTTCTTTACAATGTTTCTTTCCCTTTTTGCTCTTCTTCTTCCTTCCTACTCTCCCTGCCATACCTCTCTCTCTCTCCTTTCATAACCTTTTTAGTAACCTCTCTTTTTCTTTACCTAATTTCTCGTTACAGAGCTTATCTATCCTTTCTCTCGTATTTCTGCCTAAATTAATAAACCAGTCTTTGACGATCGTGCATTCTCCCACATAGTGTTCCAGATTATCTCTGCCTTCTTTGCAAAATTTGCATCTCCAATCCACCTCCTCTAACCAGTATTTATTCGCCTCCTCCATATTTCCACATCTCAATCTAATCAATGCTCTAATTCCATCGCCTAATAAAACCTTCTCGATATTCTCCTTTACTAAATATTTGGGTTTTCCATATACTACCCCTATCTTTGTATATCTTTGATTAAACCTCGAATTTCTAACTTTACTATCTATAATTTGTTCTTGAATGTCTTGTTCCCTTTCTCTAACAATACTCTCCATGTCAACACCATCCCTTCTTAAAATTCTTACCGCCTCAAGTCCCCATCCCATATTATTATAATAACTTTCCTTTTCTTCACTAAACAAATCTTTCTTCCCTTTTACCAGTCCATACTCTGCTTTTTCTTTTTCCTCCCAACATGCTACGACTAATTTATTCTTTCCGCTCTCTCTACTTCTTTTTTCATACCTCATTGCTCTAATACCCCATTCGGTTTTCAGTTTCTTTATACCTAGTTCTCTTGAAATCATATACCTCGGCGTGCAGTACTCAATTCTATAAATCCATCTGACATAGTCCATCATAATCCTTTCTAATTCTCTTTTTTCTTTCCATCCCCAAATTTCCACCCCATATTCCATTACACTTTTGACTAGATACTTAAATAATGTCCCTCTTCTTTTAAAATCGTCTTTACATATACAGGGTGTCTGATGCAAAAGTAGCAACTTTGAAAATAGTGGTAGATTGGGTTAAA
>NW_011966958.1:35116-76075 GCF_000949405.1 Vollenhovia emeryi | reverse complement strand
AGCATCATGAGAAGGCGTGCATTCGGCATGTGACTGCTGACTTTGCGTAAGGGCAAGGAAATTCTGAAGCGGAGAAATAAGATTGTTTAAAATATTGAGTTGGGCAATGATCCAGCTAATGGTGTCGTGAAGCGAGGGGTCAGAAGGACCCTGATACGCCAGTCCCGTCGAGGGAGGGTAAGCAAGGCCCCCACCACCGTTACTCAATCTTCCATTCGGAGCCAACAACAAGCAGGCATGCTCCTTTGAGAAGGGTGCCCTGGAGAAGGAGGAGGGTGAGAAGGGAGAAGGAGAAGGTTTACCTCCGTCCTTGCTCCCAAGCATGTGATCGCGGTGGAAGGGAGAAGAGGAGTATGAATGTTCGGCGGAAACACGGGGACCCGCCCCGCCAACATCCGGGGAGGCCCGCGCCCCTCGCGAAGCCACCGACGCAAAACTGGAAGGACGTACGCCTCCCACCAGTCGTGCCGTCGGGGAAACACCCGACGGAGCGTTGGAATTCAAATTAGAAGAACGACCCTTGAGAGGGGGAAAATTGACAAAATCATACCTTGTGTCCTCCGGACCAAGCGGAGAGACTCCCGAAGGAAAAGACGATGACGGGGAGGAGGACGGCAAACTCCTTCTAGCCTCCGCCATTGAGATGTTTTGAGTGGCCGCCAAAGCCTGCACTTTTTTAAATTGGATCACCACCGGGCATTGGTGAGACGTCGGGAGATGATCCCCCCTGCAATTGATGCAGCACGGGGTTCCTTCACGTTCAGGGCACGCATCATCCTGGTGCTTATCCTCACCACAATGAATACATCTGGCCTTTCCTTTACAAGAGCGACTGACGTGACCTACTCGAAAACACGAAAAGCAGATCTTTGTCTTAGGGATATAAGGGAAGACAGAATATCTAATATTAAATAAAAATATCGAGTTGGGAAGAGATTGACCCGAAAATTTAATTAAAATGGTGCGAGAGGGCTCATACTTATACTCACCATTAACCTTAACTCTCCTGTTGAGTCTCGAGGCCTCCCTAATTTTAAACTGAGATTTTAAGTTTTCTTTTATGGAGGGGAGGTCTACATCCAAGGGGATGCCGCGGATGGTGCCAACCCTTAAGAGTCTGTAAGCAGGAACGTAAGCAAAGAGGCCACGGGCCTCAAGAGATTTATCACTTACGATTTTGTTCGCATCGGCGACGGAATCCATCATGATGGCCACCTGGCCTTTGCCTATGCGGGAAACCTCGCCCATACCTTTCGGGAAATAGGAGGTAACAATCCTGCTGATGTGAATGGGGTGCAGAGGGGGAGAGTTAGTGTCCTTTATGTGCACGATGTAGGGCGGAGAGTCAGCACTGGAATACTTTTCAGGTGGAGATTTGGGTTGACTAACTGCTGCGGGAGGGACTGAGGCGGAAGAGGAGACAGAAGGAGGAGAGCCCGTTGAGGAGACGGGAGGAGGGAAGACGGAAGACGTACGATGGGCGGAAGAGGACTCATCACGCATCTCACAGTCAACAGGATCGACTGAAGCTTCGGTCGAAGTGTAGCTATCCTTGGTTAGGGCGTCCAAATTCCCCTCCGTAGGGAGAAGAGGGGTCTTCTTTTTTTTATCTCGTAGGGCTAGTCCAGACGGGTTTCCCTCGCCGAGACCGGCGCCTCTCTTGATACCACGCAGTCTCTTGATCTTCATGCTGTTCACCTTGAATTCACCCTTGAGGGATTCGCTTAGCCTATCGATAGTGCTTTGCAGAGAAGGCGCAAGGGGAGAGGCTGGAAGTGTCTCATCAGAATTATTTTCCGACGTATCAATGATAATATTAGATGATGCAATGTCCTCTGCAGATTGAGATAGCGGCGGGGGGGGAAGCGAAGGGGGGGGATCACCAGGTTCCCCCGCCTCCCCGACACCGCAGGAGGCCGAGGCCTCCTGCATTAACACAACTTGCACAAAGTCAGAAAAATTCAGGCGAAAACACTTAAAAACGCCGCGAGCACAGACCACGCGGCACCGAAACACAAAACGCGCTATAACCCAACGCACGGGACAGCAGCCAATCGAACACGATCCGAACTCGCACGCTCTTCACGCGCGAATGTTTTTCTTTCGTCTACTGTAAAGGCTCATCTAGACGACAAGACGTAAAGCGCGGCGCAAGAGCGCGAGCACAGGCGCAAGAGGATTTTTCCCGATCGTAGGGTCGTGGCCTTAGAACATATATACCTGGAAGGGGAATGCCCTATACTTCCCGTGGAAAAGATCTGTGTCCAAGTTGGGTGCGAGAGAGAAAGGTAGAGATTAACCTTTGCTCGCAATGCGCAAGCGTAGAGATGACGTCACGTCACGTTCACCGTGCTGTTTCCTCCGGACACATTTCAATTCCCTATTGGGGAATAGGGAATTGAAATGTGTCCAGACAGCTTAAGGCCGTCTCAAGTCGGTTTACTGTAGTTCTACCTTGAGACCGACAAGTTTCAACTTGAGAATCAATCTTAAGCAAGAACTATGAATCGATTTTTGTCTTAAGAACGGGCTTAAGATTGTCTTGAAATTCTAGCTTGGATTGTGAATACTGGCCTAAATATACTCTCGTAAATCTAATTAATAATCGAAAATTAAGTTTCTTATTGAATTAATTGTTTAAAAAGATTTTAAACAAATCACCTTTCAGATATAAAACGTTCCTTCTGGAAGAGTATCCAAAATAGATCTTACAGAGGAAATATTTGACTGGGACCAGTGCTTTATAATATTGTAAAAATCATACTAGAATTTTTGTATTGGTTCAATGGACTTCCTGGCTAGATCGTTACATTTGTCCAAGACTCATATCTCATATCTAATATAATTTTATTAAACATTTTTGTACTAAGATTATATGATAATATCAATTATCATAAATGCAGGCTGAATCACTTATATTTTTAACATTTGGTCCATCCACCCGAAATCTGGGTATAAAAGGATGGGAAGAAGGTCAGACAGCTCAGTCTGAATTTAAGGTGTTTACCAGACGTGTACAGGTCTGAAGAATCAACGTATATTTATACGAAACTACAGCCCGTTGGTGGTAATTTCTGGTGTTACCGGGGTTTTTCTGGCAAACAATCTCAAATCTCGTATCCATAACACACATGGCACAAGAATAGATTTTGCATTGTGTTTCCTTTTTTGATTAAGCGCAATCCTAATTCTAATTTTTCTCTGTTCCATATTTCCGGTTCTTCGTTGTAATCTATTGCATTGCAATCTAATTTTCTAACTTATTTCCTAGTGGGGATTCGGTGGCGCCCGATTGTCGCCTGTTTTTTGTGACAAAGGGTCATGCTGTATACTTAAGTGGCAAACAAATCCTATCCCAGTGGATTGTCATAATACTATGTATATGTTTGCTCGCAAAATGTTTTGTGGGTATTTTATTAGTATCAATTTTATATTCTTCAATATTTAACTTTGAAAGAAATGTATTATGGAAAAGACTTCTGTATCTGCATCGACCTGGTTGATCACGTAATCCATAGATATTGTACGTTTTATTACACCGCTTCTGAAATATTCTGTATTCTTTTCTCGTAATTTGTTCACTGATTCTACTGCCTCCTGAACAACTAAATTTAAAAAAGTCATAAGCTAAAATAAACTATCTTCTGTTTAGATTACATTCGCTTAATTGGATCTCACAAATTACATTTAATAATTTCATTAATGTCAAATAGTTATTATGACAAAACCTTTTAAAATTATTAGAAATAAAAATTTATTACGAATAGTTTAATTTGATATTAAAATAATAAGATAAATAATAAATATTATAGAGTTGTAATTACAATTATTGTTATGTACAATAGATTTCAAGCAATAAAGATATAGACACATTATATTAATATTCTAATTAAAAAGTTAAATAATAATTAGTATAGAAAATTATTTAATAGATCCGTTCATACAGGGTGATTCAGGAGGAAAGGTCAATATTTTGGGAGATGATAGTATCGGTCATTTTGTGCAAAAATAACCGATTAACAATAATAAATTTTCAAAAATTCCACCGTTAACATTAATGACATGATGTTTTTGGCGTTCTTAGGACGCGGGAAATGTTGTACCGCAATTATTTTATTAGGGTCTGGTTTAAACTTCCCCTTCACTGATTATATCACCGAGGTATGTTACCTCTTTCCTCAAAAATTCGCATTTATCGGGTTGGAGCCGCAAGTTCGCGCTGGTTTTAAATTAATCAACCTGGTTAATTAATAACACATGTGAGAGTTTATTTCATATAAACGAACAATGTATAATAATAAAAATAAAAAGTTACTTGGGGAAAAGGGAGGAAGTTAAAAAAGAAACTTCACACTGGAGGTGGAGGTAGTAGGGGGTAAAGGAAATTCTTCCAGAATCTCCACGCTAGACGTGGAGTCTGTTGGAGAATGAGAGAAGATTTAACGGGGAAGAAGGTGGAGATGGGTCGGGGGTGTAGGAAGGAGACATCGACAACCAGTTAGTTGGCTGAGAAGGAGAGAGATAATCATACGCGGGGGGGGGGGGGGAATAATCTACCCCAGCAAACACAGTTACATAACTGTTACATTGCCGTAATAAAACGGATTGTAACAGGTAATATAACATGTGCGTTACATGTAACGCACACGTTAGTTGTTATTTCCTACTCATGGGATATTGCAGTTGTGTTACCGTAATATAACGTGTAATGAAAATGTTATATAACTGTAACACAGTCATATAACTGTTATATAGTAGTTATAAAAATCGTTAAAATGTTATATAACCGTAATTTAAATTATTATACTGTTATATAACAGTTATAAAACGAATTACAGTACAGTTATATAATAATTATATATTTAAATATGTTGCAAATACAATTCCCAGGAATATCAAGTCCCTAAATTAATTTTAAATAAACCTAAACGAAAATTCACTGAGAATATATTTCGTTTAGTTTTATTTAAAATTAATTCAAGGATTTGATATTCCTCGGAATTGTATTATAAAAGATAAGTGACATGAAAACAGACAACAATTTAATTTTCAATAAAACTCTTTTAATAATACATGAATTATAGAAACTATATATATATAGTTTATATACAAAAAAATACATGTTTTTAAATTTAACATTTAACGGAATCGTGTGAAAACCTAACCTACAAAACTCATATTTTACAGAAACTCAGGCAGTGTTACATGTTTAATACATGTATAATAAAAATACAAAAATACATGTTTAAATAAACGGAACACATATTTCTAACATTTTGCAGAATTTAAAATAAAACGAATTTCTAACATTTTGCAAAATGTCAGGCAGTTACCGAATGTTACCGAAATACACGTTTAAAGAAACTGAACACATATTTCTAACATTTTGCAAAATGTCAAGCGCAGTGTTACTGACAATATGTTTGACAAAGAACGGAACGGCGTGAAAACATATCTGTAATATTTAACGGTGCAAAATGTACAGGATATAATAGTGCAAGGTACGTAGTTTAAATCAACAGAAATGTTAGCAGTAATCATATTTTTCAGAATGTATGGTTACTGCTAACATTTATTTCTGTTAAGACAATATTTCACATTGTAAAGAGCTTTCTATTTCTCTTCTTCTACAAGAGAGTATATGTACACTGAAGAGTAAACATACTTGTGACATTTTGCAAAATGTCAGGCGCAGTGTTATCAAAAATACATGTTTAAGGGAAAGAAACACGCATTTCTAACATTTTGCAGAATATAAACGAATTTCTAACATTTTGCAAAATGTCAGGCAGTGTTACCGAAATACACGTTTAAAGAAACTGAACACATATTTCTAACATTTTGCAAAATGTCAAGCGTAGTGTTACTGACAATATGTTTGAAAAAGAACGGAACAGCGTGAAAACATATCTGTAATATTTAACGGTGCAAAATGTACAGGATATAATAGTGCAAGGTACGTAGTTTAAATCAACAGAAATGTTAGCAGTAATCATATTTTTCAGAATGTATGATTACTGCTAACATTTATTTCTGTTAAGACAATATTTCACATTGTAAAGAGCTTTCTGTTTCTCTTCTTCTACAAGAGAGTATACACTGAAGAGTAAACATACTTGTAACATTTTGCAAAATGTCAGGCGCAGTGTTATCAAAAACACATGTTTAAGGGAAAGAAACACGCATTTCTAACATTTTGCAGAATATAAACGAATTTCTAACATTTTGCAAAATGTGAGGCAGTGTTACCGAAATACACGTTTAAAGAAACTGAACACATATTTCTAACATTTTGCAAAATGTCAAGCGTAGTGTTACTGACAATATGTTTGAAAAAGAACGGAACAGCGTGAAAACATATCTGTAATATTTAACTGTGCAAAATGTACATGATATAATAGTGCAAGGTACGCAGTTTAAATCGACAGAAATGTTAGCAGTAATCATATTTTTCAGAATGTATGGTTACTGCTAACATTTATTTCTGTTAAGACAATATTTCACATTGTAAAGAGCTTTCTGTTTCTCTTCTTCTACAAGAGAGTATACACTGAAGAGTAAACATACTTGTAACATTTTGCAAAATGTCAGGCGCAGTGTTATCAAAAACACATGTTTAAGGGAAAGAAACACGCATTTCTAACATTTTGCAGAATATAAACGAATTTCTAACATTTTGCAAAATGTCAGGCAGTGTTACCGAAATACACGTTTAAAGAAACTGAACACATATTTCTAACATTTTGCAAAATGTCAAGCGCAGTGTTACTGACAATATGTTTGAAAAAGAACGGAACGGCGTGAAAACATATCTGTAATATTTAACGGTGCAAAAGATGTGGTAGAGATAATCCAGAAAATACATAGCATAGAACTCAAGTCTACGCCTGGCAACACGTTTCGTCAGACTTTCGAGAATTAGGTGAACAGGATACTGCACGATGCTAGAGACAAGACCGGAGGCTCCTCCAAGAAGTCCTTGACTGAATACAATAATTTAAAAGCCATGGTGGTGTCGGGCTCCAAGGGCTCCAACATCAACATCTCTCAAGTCATCGCTTGTGTGGCCAGCAGAACGAGGGTAAGCGAATACTCTTCGGTCTCCGTAAGAGAACGCTGCCTGATTTCATCAAGGATGACTACGGGCCAGAGTCTCGTGGTTTTGTCGAGAACTCGTATCTAACCGGTCTCATGCCGTCAGAGTTCTACTTCCATGCGATGGGTGGTCGTGGGGGAATCTTCTTATCGATACCGCCGTGAAGACAGCCGAGACCGGTTACATTCAGCGTCGTTTCATAAAGGCTATGGAATCGGTTATGGTGCATTACGATGGCACCGTGCGTAATTTCATCGGTCAGCTGATTCAGTTGCGTTACGGCCTCTGCGGCGAGACTGTCGAGTTCCAGAACTTGCTGACGAATAAGGTGAACAACAAGGCCTTCGGGAAGAAGTTCAAGTTCGACCCGACCAACGAGCGATATCTGCGACGTATATTCAACGAGGACATCGTCCGGGAGATGATGGATTCCGGAGAGGTGATATCCGAGCTGGAGAGAGAACGGGAACAGTTTAATAGAGATTACACATAAAAATGCAGAAGCTATTCCATGTTAATGAGCGAACGATGACAAGTTCCAGAACGCGGACGAAGACACTCTAGATAAAACAAAAAGCGATATATTCCTTCGGCGCATTAAAACCAACATGCTTAACGACAATAACTCTGCAGGTATACAGCAATAAATACATTAATTAGTCTTTTACGTCATTGTTTAGTTACTTTTAAATGAGCTTACTGTATAGAGAAAATTGTTTTTATGTTTTTTTGTTGAATATTTCAGGGTATTGAAACTACCAACAAGGTTGCATTGGTCACAAACAGATTCTAAGAAATACACTGTTATGGAAACCGTGCGGAATGGCTTTTGGAAACTGACAAGACGAACTTGATAAAAGTGTTGAGCGAGATAAATACGGAACGTTCCGCAATGATATTTGCGATCAAATCCAAGTGCTCGAAAGTCATGCAAAAGTCGAAGAAGAAGAATTTTAGTTCTATGGGAATGTTATGGTCTTTATGTGAACTACCGACATCTCATGGCTATAACGCATCATAGAATTAAAGACAAGACACACCGACGTTTTGATGAGGTCAGTAAATATAATAAGTCTCGCTTTTTATTGGGATCTTTAAAAATGTATATATTTTACGTAATGATAGAAGATCAATCAAAAGTTATTAAGAAATATAATTTCTTTAGAATCTTAAAGAAATGGAAGAATGCTATATCCGAGGTATCCGAGAATCTTATAATGGGACAACTTTCTTGGATCGAAACAGGTAATGCACAATTGCGTTATGGTACAAGAAAAACTTACTCTTAGGCAATTTACAGTCTAATTTCTATTCAAATTTATCCTCTAAAGCAATGTAAGGAAAATAATAAAATCTCAGATTGAGTTGTGATCAGCATAAATTTAAAATGATTATTTGTCATGTACAATAATAATACGATATCAATGTTTTTGTGTTTAGGATACTTCGATCTACTACTGGACGCTGAGAAAGACAAATCTGAGTTACTAGTTAATCTCGCCAAGTTATTTCCCGATCAGCTCAAGCTACTTGCTTATGAGTAGCTATTCACCAAGCTTGCCTCACTGTTTCGTCTTCATATTCGTCGATTGCGTCTAATTACTCGCTAAGTTTGTCACAATATTCTAACCGTGTTCACCGAGCTCACGCCGCAGTGTACTGCATCTAGCAACATCCGGTATTCACTCAGCATCTTAAATTATCCGCCTACCAGTCCGACGTACTCGCCCACAAGTTTACAGTATTCGCCGTCAAGCACCAATATTTGCTCACGAGTTCTATGCATACGCCTACAAGTCCGAACTATTCTCAGATGGATCAGATGTACTAGCCGTTTGTACTGGAACAATTGTTCACGAGTCTCACGTACTTGTGTTATCTTATGAGACAGACAAAGCATTTTGTTTATTTGTTTGTAAATTATTTAAGTACTCTTAGTCAGTTAATTATAAATTGGATTGTAATTGCACGTACCCAGTGAAAATTTGTTAGTAAACTGTCGCCAAATTGGTATCAAATTCGGTGAAAACTTGGTATATTATATCTATGTCCGTAATCATTTCGTGTTTTTGCTGTCGAAGTTTGCGGACATAATCTGACAGTAAATTGATACCAAATACTGAACAAAACTTGTTCATATGGAGTAAAGATTGTTTGGTATTTGACAATTTACTATCACAAAAGACCAGTAGATTTTGTTATATTTTTGTATAACTTAACAACATCTGGTATAACAGAATTTGTATCAAATTTGGAGCCTTTTCGCTTATAATTTTGAATAAACATTTGGTAAAATTTATTTTAGCAAGTTTGGCTATCTGGGTAGTTGCAAATAAACTTGATACATATGTGAGTGTTAAAATTTTTCTTTTATAAATCTTCATGAAATTAAGCGACCTACACTGGCTAGTGTTTTTTATTTAAAAAAACGAATATTACAACGTTTCGGCCCTGGTTTTGGGCCCTTTTCAAGTGTTCTTAGTGAATCACTGCGTCAATTATTCAATTGTTTGGCCAATTCGTTTTTTTAAATAAATCTTTTTTTAAATAAAAAACATTAGCCAGTGTAGGTCGCTTAATTTCATGAAGATTTGTTTTAAATTACTGGCGATATACAATTTACCACTTTATTTTTCTTTTATATTTTTTTAAATACTTAATAAGATGGACATAACATAATCATGTTTAGTTAAAAATTCGAGAACAGTTAAGGCTCCTGGTCACTTATAGATACAGAATACAATCTATTTTCTGTATCTAGTAAGCTGCATAACGTTGTACATACATTAAAAAATCCACATTTTAATGATATTTAGTTTATTGAGTAAACATCAAGATCTTCATATATTATTAGAAAAACTTTTATAAGCGAAATCTGCGTTCAAGTGGCATACTTGCTGTATTATCTTCATTACATCATTGTATTATTGGACAAGCGTTGTTAACGTTTTTGTTCCTCTTGTATGACAACGGTCATTCTTATGATTGTTAGAGTACAGTATGATGCATTGATTCAATTGGGGTAATAATTAGGGATGAGAAAAAATTACTTGGTTATTTAAACATAGATGTTTTTGATGATACGACCCGAACCGAATTAATGCACCGCACTGTACATACATCAATACAATTGTAATATTAGTCACAATAAATTCAAAAATGTGAAGTTGATAAAATCTCTGGTCTTTGTCTTGAAATAGCCATACAAGTATAGATAAGGATACAAATCACTTAAAAAGTGGCCTAAATTGAATCAAATAATAGGAAAATGTGAAACGTACAATAGAAGGAAAAATATATATTTACTCAGTATAATTAAAACTAGGTTGCTTTTCAAATAGATAGTTGTGACGTCAAGAATGACAATTATATTACTTGAAATAGAGCATTTTGAATACGCTTTATCGTCTAGTCTACGACAACTTGCTAAATACGAAAGTCATACATTGTAGGTCTTCCCCGTGGCTCTCCCGTCCAGGCTAAGTCACTCGTGTTCGATACGGTGTCGAGTTACCTCGGTGCTGCGGTACGGTGCGTAAAAACCGGTCCAGATTCTTATAACGATGAACGTCGTATGTCTCAGTACCGCGATATCACAGCGAACAACATGAATCCCGAAAGTGCAACGTTGTTGAAGGATAAGAATTCAGGATTGTCGCTGCTCTTCGCCACTCTATGCATTATTGATATTTTCGGCGTATTCCCGATAATCGCGCTACCACGGTCGACTATCCAGTGTGGTGAGATCACGCTGCAATTTTTGTCAGGATAAGAGAAGTTTCTGACAGAAACTACATGGCATATTTTGGAAGAATATCGAACACTCTGAGAAACCTTTGTAATCTTTCATCTTTTCCAATTACGATTTAAAAATATTTGAAATTAATAATTAGGAAAGTTGAATAATTACTCGTTTATTCCATTCTGTTTGCATTGCTAAATTACAATATGATCCTCAAAATTAAAGAATTATATCGGATACGTGTCAATGCATAAAGGAGAATGGAAAAAATATACATATATACTTGTCATTAGGACTGTACGGAATCCCTTTGGTGCTTGTTGTCCTTGGTTTGCAAATTTATACGGCCATTCTGCTGGGAAAATCATGGATTATCGCGACTGCTCTGGATCCACAAATTTCACAAAAAAATCGGTATTCTCCAACGTCAAACTAGAATTAAATATTTAAAACTGTACGCATGTCTGTAAAAATTCCTCTTTATTACCTTTGTATTAGATTCTTTAATCTATTTTACAATAAGAACATTTCACAATGTAGATTCTACGTCTAGATACAATTAAAATTATAGCTATCCTCTCGCCGCTGTAACGGAATTAACAATGGGACAGCGTGCACGATCCATCGTCACTCTGCTTTTAGATCTGACAGTGTTTGGTTGCGGTATCCCGAATTTATTAGTCGGTAAGTAAAAAAAAGATATCTTGGAATTATACTTATGCATTAATAATAAAAACTAATTTTTATTTTCTAATTTTTTCTTTAAATTTAAATTTAATAAACTTCGCCGATTGGATACGTTGAATGAAGACTGAAAAGATATCCTCTTCGCATTACAGTTTTTAGTAGTCTTCTGATGGACGTTACAAGATTGTATAATAATTTTGTTAAATGCAAATGATTTCTTAGCTTCGCAGAACTTACATCTGTTTGGGCTCAAG
The DNA here is from genome assembly GCF_000949405.1 of Vollenhovia emeryi. Taxonomy (NCBI): domain Eukaryota; kingdom Metazoa; phylum Arthropoda; class Insecta; order Hymenoptera; family Formicidae; genus Vollenhovia; species Vollenhovia emeryi. Next base: position 64,296 of record NW_011966958.1, on the reverse strand, counting down.
ATATCGGGACAGCGTTTTGATCTCTCCTTCTGTTATTGGCTGCTAATAGTCGGCCTTTTACTTTGTCCATTGATGTGGCTGGGCAGTCCACGAGATATGAAGTATGGAAGATAAACTGTATTTCATTATTATAATTCATACATTTCGGAGAGAAATATTATTTACCTTATTATTATAGATGGGTTGCAACATGCTCTGGTATAACGGTCACCTTAACAGCAATATTAACGTGGTGGAGCATTGTGTCTGATGACCGAACATCTGACGCACCAATTGCTACCTCTCCAACGTGGGATAAATTTATTTCCGGGTACGTGCAACTTCTGCATCACACAAATACGCATTTAACACGAGCGCCTTTCTCGACAGTCAAATACAATCACAGAATAATGTATTGGGTATACATTTGCCGAATCAAACGATCAATTAATTAATGATTATTTGTCGAATAGGAAACGAGAACACCAAGTCAATTTTTAGATGCAGGTAGCCCAATAATTTTAATCTAATGTGTGAATTCATATACCATTTTCCCGTCCTGTGCGCCGTTACTCTCGTACATATAACACAGTTTCGTTAGATGGAATTGTTGTCGTCAGCAAATTCACGTATTTTAAATCAATAAACGATTTTTAATAATTTTAAAATGCTATACTTTAAAATACTTAGCATTCAATAATTGTTTGAATGAATTTTCAGATATGGTATGCTAGCTTTTCAGTTCGATGTGCATCCTACTTTAATGACGATACAAGTTGATATGCGTCGTCCACGAGACATCAATAAAGCCATTTTCTTTTCTTTTATGGGTAAGAAATAGCGAGAAAAATTATTTCTTGCATCTTGTCTCTATGTATGTATACCTCAGGAGAAGTTACAATTAGTATAAAATATTTTCCTTCTATTTCTTCAAGTTTCCATTTTGTAATCTCAAATAATTTTGTATCTAGTGTCTCAATATTAACATCATATTTTATGGCTCCAAGTCATATCCCGTTCATCTTTCTTGCAACTGTTAGTATATTTCTTACATTAATTTTTTTTTATAACAGCAAGTGGATCGTTGTTCACCATTACCGCTTGCCTAGCTGTGTGGAAGTACGGCGGCAATACAACAGCCAATATCCTTGAAGCTGTGCCATCCGGATCGGTTGCGAATATCGCTATTCTACTAGCCGCTCTTCAACTATGTTTCTCCAGCGTGATCGGCTACTCGGCGCTCTTTCAACATCTGGAGGACCAGTGGAACGTGCAAAGAAGTAAAGAACTATTTATTTACAATTACTTGTTTTAATTGCAACCACAATTAATTTGTCTTACTGTTATGTCGAATTAGCTTTCGGATGGAAACGATGCGCCATGAGATCGGCGGTGGTTTTTCTCAGTGTGGTTGTAGGCGAATCAGTATCACGATTCGACATCGTCATGGCCCTAATTGGTGGTTCATTAACCGGATCATTGGTTTTTGTTTTACCACCTCTAATATATATTCGTGCGTTAGCTTTGAAGAAAGAATCGGGTCATGTAGCAACCACTGAGGAACAGATGTATTCAGGTTCTCGCAAAAGATTTAACGGCGAAGGGCGGCGCTTGATGGCACCTGGAGCTCATTCCTGCTCAACTTACTACGGTTTTCTGAGCGCCACGAATAATCCTCGCAGGTATCGTATACTTAGATATATCTAAATTTTAAATAATAAATGAACAGAGCCAGGCTTGTGTATGCTAAGCAATCAAGGAATAAGATGAGGGACAGTAAACGAGCAAAATAAAAAGTTAGCAAATATAATACTGTTTACTCAAAGTAACAAAACGAAAAATAAAAAGCGGAACGTTCCAACTTCAAGTCCTAATCATTCGATAAATCAATATTTATAAATAAAAATTAATTAAATAAAGATAAGATAGACTACAAAATTTTTTTAATACTTAATAAAAGAGAACATAAATCTTATCTCGATTTAATTTTCATTTATGTATATTGATTTATCGGCTGATGAAGATTTAGTAGTTGAAACATTCCGCTTTTTTTTGCTTTAGAAACGTTATTGTATTTGTTGTTTTTGTTTGGCTCGTTTAATACCTCTTGTCTTCTTATATTTGAATACTTTTTTTATTAATCATCATGTAAGTTAAAAATTTCATTTTTCAAAGCATTTTGAATCTATTCAACCTGTATGTAGCATTTTATTATTAAATTTTTACCAGCTACACGTATCTCTACTTCGACGACTTGGATGACGAGATAGATTCGGATTCAGACGAGCTCGTCGATTATGGGGGCGAACGTAGGAACAAAACTACACAAATTCCACTGACTAGATCTCGTCAGGAGGAGCAGCCGCTTCTCATCGATGCTGTAGAGCCAGCCAGAAATCAAATCGAGTCTACGAGTAATGTACAAGAGGAGACTACAGGAACGCTTGCGAAGACGAAAAAATTATGGAATCTGGAAAGGGCGATTAATTACTTTGGTCTTTTCATAGTAATAATTGGTATAGCGATCACATTGTCTTCAACATATGTCAACATTAGGAATACCATACGCTACGTGCGTTTTACGCCGCCATGCATCATTAATGCTACCGCGGGCTAAATCTTCGCATAGTTTCAATCTCCGTTTAGTTTGTGTAATCTGTCAAACATGAAGACCGCGATAATGTCAAACGTTAGGACTGGATATTTTGTGAATGTAAAAATGGCTGCGCTTAGCAGAAAACGTTGCTCTGCAACTGTTGTAAAAATCTTCAATCTAATTGGCGTATGCTTTTAATTTTAATTGAATCTAAGAGCATACTTCAATCAAACTCACGAATTTTACAATAGTTGCCAAGCAGCTTCTTCTGCCAAACGCAGCTAATGTAAAGCGATATCATGCAACGTATTCTCATATGTTTTATTTCGATTTAGAAATTGTAATTCTTTTTTTTTTAATATCTATCCGCAAATTAATACAATTAATACTCATTTCCCTTTGATACACTATACATATTTTAGTCCCATTTTTATTTATCTCTGTTTGAAACTGACTTATAATGAGTCCCTCTGCTTGAGCAATAATACATATGAAGCAAAAAATGTTAGTCTCATTTGGTTTAACCGCTAGAATTTTTTCTTAAAATTCACCCTGAAAATATGACATTTTGAAGAATTTTATGAGTTTTCTGAAATTATACCATACATTTTACTAACATTTTACTAACAAGTATTTTGTTGTTATGTTATAACTATTGTTATAATAATAATTGTTAGTAAAATGTTAGTAAATTGTATGGTATAATTTCAGAAAACTCATAAAATTCTTCAAAATGTCATATTTTCAGGTTTAAATCAATTGTTAAAGCGCAAGTTCAACAGGCTGATAGCTCGTCGAACGTATAAAGCACTTTGTAACATGTGTTTTTCGACTAACAATATTTCGGACACTTTGGCGGTCATTACCAATGGCAGACTTTAAAATGTAATACTTTAAAATGTAATATAAAATATGTAATATAAGAATATATAATATGTATGAATAAATAAATTTTAAGAATGTTAGTTTATGCTAAATATGTTCAATTTGTTTCGATTAGCTCGCCTTATTTCCGATTATTGCAATATTTCTTGAGAATTGTAATTTTTCGATAAATTTTGAATTGCAACAAAATGTACTGCCTTTTTGGCAGTACGATGAACTACTTGTAATATATATTGAAATTACCGCATTGATCGGTCCATTATGTTTCTAGAATTGATATAGTAACTTAAAATAATTGTATACTTTTTGTACTTTCAATCGAAATCGATAATTTTGTGTAGAATAAATTTGGTTAATCTAATAATAATTGTACTTTTGCTCGTATAATACATTGGCCGTGACTTCGAATTTATGTCATTACTAAGAAATGAGCGTAACTATTTCTTTTAATTAAAATAATTGCCCTGAAAAGAAAAAAACAAATATAAAATAAAAAACTAGACCAGAGGCCGAAGCTGTGCAAGATTTTTTAATCTTTTCACGTATTTATTCCCATATATTTGCGCTTGCAACGCAACGCTTGTACACACGAAGTACTCATTATATACTCGTATACATAATTCGCCGAATTTCAGAAGTCGCGGGAGCGACGAAGACCGGATGGCGGATAGGAAGGGTAGACAGTTTTGCAAGAACGTGTGTGTACAATAAGGCGCTTTATTTCTAAAAACCTCTCGTTTAGCATCGTATAGAAATAGTCGGTACTCCTTATATGTCTAGAACGTGCGAGTTGTAGTATGGTGCGCAGGTATAAATATAACAAATTTCAGTCGCGGCTCTCGTCGCTTCTCATTTCATCAACACTCGTTAATCCTCGCTGCCCTTTCTCGACGGGCACATCGACGGGAGAACTTGTCGAGGGGGACTGTCGCCTTCACATGCCGTCACCGCCACTGTCGCCGGTGCCGCCGTCGCCCTCGTCGACGCTGACACCGTCGTCGCAAGCCACCAGCGACTTGCTGCTCTTATCCCGCTTGGCGTTGTGATAGAGGTAGGAGTGTACACGCAGACTGTTACTGTTCTTATATTTATTGCCACAAAGCTTACACGTGAGACTTTCAAGCGGACCGTGAATATAACGGACGTGGAGCTTGAGGTTCTCCTTGCGCGTGAACTGGCGCAGGCACCACGGACACGCGTACATGCGTATCACCTTGCCGTGCTCCATGCGCAGCGTCGGCCCCAGCTCGGAAACGACACGCAACGTTGTCTCCAACGGCAAACTGCTGCCAGGGATGCCCTTGACGGTACGCCGTCCCTTGTTGCTGGAATTCGCAGTCTCGTAAGTGAAGTCGCTGGGATAAGTCGCCGTGTCGCTCAGACCTGGCGAGAGAGACATGAGAGAATATCAAAGATGCATTCGACTCGATAGCGTTATCGAGGGAGGTGCATAAAGGTGTTAAATAGATGTACGTAAATGAGTAAGAAAGAGAGTGAGAGCGTGAGAAGTATTAGATTGATGCAAGAGGCTTGTGTTTTTCAGGTAAAGTTAAAAAATGCAATTTCAGTAAAAGCACAATTCTGGGCTTCATGTACGGGAAGGTCTTTTCAAAGTACTTCAGTTTCCTAATTTGATTTAATAACAGAGCTTGAAAGAGAGCTAACTTTGCACCGATCTAATATATTTATAAGCAGTGTGCACAGCAGAGATGCGGCTTCTGAGACACCGGAAAAGAAGTATGTAATAAGAGAACGAGGTATCACGTAGGTCTGGTTTCACTAAAGTCGCTTAACTTTGAGCTCAGCTTAATTCGTTCTTTGTCTCTTTTCAACTATTACTTTAGAAAGAGACAAACATCAATTAAACTGAGATTAAAGTTACGCGATGTTTGGTGAAACCGGACCTTATAAATCTACATTAAAAAATTGCTACACGAAGATAATTTACAATTTACCCTGAAAATCACGGGACAACGTGGCATTTTGAAGAATTTTGAGTTTCCTGAAATTTTACCATAGTAAAATGTATACTAAAACTTGATTTCGCCAACGTCGCTTAACTTTGAGCTCAGCTTAATTCATTCTTTGTCTCTTTCTAACTGTTACTTTAGAAAGAGACAAACGTGAATTGAACAAAGATCAAAGTTAAACGACGTTGGGTGAAACCGGACCTAAGAATAATTACTAGTAAAATGTATGGTAAAATTTCAAAAAACTCTCATAAAATTCTTCGCAATGCCGTGTTGTCCTACAATTACGTGATTTTCAGGATAAATTTTAAGAGAAAATTCTCTCGAATTACGCAATTTTTTCCAGTAACAAAATTGCTTCATTCATTGTACAATCGATACAATCGAACAAAATGACAAATTAGCACGAGAATTATAATTTAAAGTGAAACAGGTGACAAGAACATTGTCGGCGTAGAACCAATACGCAAGTACTGGGATATGAAATGCACGATCCTCCTGCAAGAAAAAAAGGTATCTTGCGAATTGGTCCTTCCTTCGGACATGCTGCCGAACGAATTGAGAAGTGCGTGTACGACAGGCAAAACGTGCGGCAGAAGTGTAAAACGTACCGAACGGCTGAGTTTGTGAATTCTGATTGTAGGGAACTAACTGCGTATCTGGCGCGAAATCTGTAAGATAACATCGCTTTCTCTAGACATTCATGGCCGATGAGATGAGGTGCCTGTGGTGAATTTATGCAGAGCATAACTCGAGGAACGTTTCGCTTGCTCGGATTTGAAACACCCATTCGCGTGAACATGCAAGAGTGATGTTGCGTCGATTACAGAGATTAAAATTGACTTTAACCCCCGGCGTTGCGGTTCGACGAACGAACTGATTTACACGGCAGTCTCAGCGCGACAAATGGCCATACCCGCTCAATCGCGATGCGTTAGAGATTTGACGGAGAAACAGTGTCGCTTGTCGGCGGGATGGCGATGAGATCTAAAATGGTCCACGTTAGAGATACCGGGGGTTAATCAAACGGTATGTAAAAGTGCTCAGGAGCTTGCGTCGCAGTCAAACGTGTGACAATGAGCCTCAATAAACAAAGTACACATCTATCCGTGGCAACACTTGAGTGCGTCAAACCTTTGGGGCGCCGGTATCGCTGGTACAGCAAGCTTTTCTCTTTGCCGAAGGGCGTTTCAGCTCCGGATGACGTTTCGACGACGTCATTCGATCTACCGTTAGCGTTGCCTTTAAAGTACACGAGATGCCGACAGGACGGAAGGGAGGATCACTACCTTGTTTCGGCGCGTTCTCGTTGCCGGCATAGAGTATCTTTTCCGCCGTGTATCTGTAGCCCGAATCCGCGTCCGTGTCCATCGTGTAATCCAACGGTTCGTGCTTGGCCGATCGTGGTTGGCTCACGTCGGACGTGCAGTCCAGTGGCTGTTCTTCGCACGGCGCATCCGTGCTTCTGCTTCTCTTGCCGCTAAACGCCGTCCGCTCGTCCGGGACACTGTAGTCGGCCTCCGTGCAGGCCTGCCAGCGGCAGGCGTCAGCGACGGCTGACGTTTGTATGGTAAACGGTCTCTCTTTCGCCGAGTTGTCATCGTCAGTCGAGGTGCTCTGCCTCGTTGTCGACTGCTCTTTCACGATGTGCGTCAGCCTGCCGAACGTGGAGACGCTCTCGTCCGTACCGCCGGGGTCGCACTTCTCCCTCTCCACCTCGTAGAAACCGCGATCCTCGAAGTCCTCGTCATTCTTCCCGAGAGTCTCCCTCAATCTCTGCAATGCAGCAATCCGTAAAAACGCTGCGCACTTTAAACATATCTTATTGGAGTTCGCGTGGAGATTAATTTGGAACAAAAAAAAAGAGCGACGTCGTTTCAGGTAAGCAACATCGCGCTTTATCTAACATTCCGTGCATCGTTACTTGAACATTAGCATTTTCCCCGAGGCGCTATGCATCTCGGCAAAGATAATTCCGACATTCGTACGACGAACCTCGTCCGAGTCCGTGGTCAGTCCTTTTATCTGTAGAGCCTCCGCGACTTTCAGGAAGCCGGCGATATCCTCCTGCTTGATATTGACCTCGCCCTGATACATGAAATGCAGCATAGCCGACAGGTCTCGATAATTGACATCTTTCAGTATGACAATGGGATGCTTGCACGAGTTGCCCTGTGCGCAAAACAAATCGCCGGAGCTTCAGCAAGTGCGGCTCGCGTACTGTCGGCGCAACGGCCTCGGCAAGGTGGTCGACTTGTAATTTCAAAACAGTGTTTAACGTGCGTACTCGGCATTAAAATAAATTGCATGACAGAGAGGCCTGTGACGATTGTGCCTAATATTTTGCGTAAACAGCTTTTGTCAACGTAGAAGCTGCGCGCCGATAACTTGTTCAGTTTTGAAACAGTATTGAACTAGAGCATATCATAATTGAATTGGCAATTAACTTAATTGTCCCAAGTAAGTGTCGTTCAATCAGTTAATCACTAAATCGATTCGTTTAATGATCGAATTGGTCCCCTACAACGTTTTACTCTCTCGGGTCCACATTCTGAATCTTCTTTTATCGATAAAAGCGCCGCTAAAATTGATCCCGAGGGACTCTCGCCGGCTAACAAGATCTTTTACAGTTTAGGCGCCGGATTTTCTCTCGGGCATACAACGCAGTTTCGTTCAGACACAGAGGCAAGAATTTTGCTGCACCGCCCAACAACGGACAATTATTTCATAGATACTGTCCCAAGGTCAGCTGTTCCGCCAAGGTACTGACGTACCTTGAAGAGCTCACGGAAGTACGTGCTGCAGACCGACAGTATCAGCTTGTGGGCTCGCAGAATCTGACCCTCGGCGGCCAACGTGACGTCCACGAGGTGCTCGTCCGTCAGCAGGGTGTACAGGCCCGAGGACAGGTTGGTCGGGAAGCTGTTCCACACCAAGGAGAATTGTTCGTCAGACATTGTCCCTACGTGAAAAACACTCGGTGTACTTGGGCGGTAAAGGCGGGAGGAGAGTCGTTAGAGGGTCCCGGTGGAGTCGCGGCTGCCACTTGCATGGCTACGGCTTGCACGACGCTTTACGTTATACTCGCGTCGTTAAAAACGTTGGACAACGTCGAGCCCCAGGCGCGGCTTATTTACCTCGGGCGATTCCGTGTTTACAAGCGGAGGAAGTTAACCTTCAACGGGGGAGGACCCTTCCCGCGGCGAGACCAACGAGGTTTCCGACACTATCGTCCGTCTACAGCATTGTCAGGTGGCTCGTATCACCAGGCGAACCTGAGATACTCGGTGCTCCGGGGGTCTGACCGATCGTCCCACCTTTCCCCTCGAATATCGAACAGCGTAAACGTAAGCTGGTGCAAACACAAGAGACGCAATCGGGACCGTGTGCGCGCTCGCGCAGGGAGGGGGGGGGAGGGGGCCTGAGTCACCTCGATATGCGCGAATTACAAAAGCAGTGCGCCATAAATCATGCGATCTCCGCGGCGCTTCGAGATGGCGACGCGCGCAATTTCGCAGCAATGGCGCCGCGACTACAATGACTAATCAGACCTCGGACTAATAACGAGGTGGAGATACGACACACAGTGATATCTACATATTTTATATTGTATTTCATACAAAATATATTCCGGCGGAAAGTACCGAAGGCGTGAGAAAATTTTACTGGAGCGTGTTTGAAAATGTCTTTCAATTGAACCCGCGGTTTCGACATTTCAAAAAGTTGTCACTAAAAAATAGCGCGGCTCCCAGCTAAATTCGTAATATCTAATGTTCCGCAATTGTTCATTACCTTTCAATAGTATCCCTGGTAATAGAAATATTTTGTTGAAGGTATTGTGAGATCGATGGAAACCCATACAGCACCGAAGCTTTCGGAAACATTTCAGAAACATTGCAACAATTTGTTTTCTGAAAGCTTCGGTGCTGTATGGGAAGTGGAATGAAAAATGATTGGCTCCAAAGAAATTATAATTTTGAAGTGAATCCTAATTAAAAAATGGGAATATTTTTCAAAAAGTCGACCAAACTGGCAAGATCCTTATTTAGTTCACAACATTTCGACCTCTTAATCGGGTCCTTTTCGAGTGTGGTCTACAGACAATCAAAGTAATTGAGCCGCGATCTTAAAAAAGCAAAAGGAACGTCTATTTTTTAGCATGGTGATGTATAAAGGTGAAAGTACCTATAGTTGTCGGAGCGTAATTTGTTTAACCGAAACAGCTGAGTGAGTGCGTGAGTCTTGCAGATTCATATTGTCAAACCTGGAATTATTGGTGAAAATGGGTACTGGTTGTTAGAAATTAGGTAAAATAATTAGACAGTGTGATTAGTAAGTTAAGTAAAATGTAAATGTGTTTCCTTTGTTTCTTTTTTACATCGCGGCTCAATTACTTTGATTGTTCGTAGACCACACTTGAAGACGACCCGATTAAGAGGTCGAAACGTTGTGAACTAAATAAAGATCACTTTCTTGCCAGTTTGGTCGACTTTTTGAAAAACATTCCCATTTTATAAATTATAACGCTATTACACAATAAAGCCTCTATTAATGATCCATTTATAGCACGAGATATAATTCTTCATTCTTTCTCCAATCTATATTTAGGCTGGCCACGATGAGTTTTTTTATCTTTCCATGAATCTTTCTTCGTTCAAAGTGTACCAGAGTCAAGAGAGACCTTTGAAATCCTGATTCGTTTCAGAAATCACGTTCAGTCTCTAATATCACACGCTCGACGAGGTGCCGTTATGGCTGTCGGTGAGACGGAAGCACTTCCAGAGGCCGTAGCGCGCCTCCCAGTCGACGAAGAACAACCCCGGCTTGTTCCAGCGGACATGGTGCAAGGCGAAATTATATTGCGACTGAATGGGCGGGTTGAGGTGCGGCGCCCATTGCGCCCGTTCCATCACGATTCTGTTCACATAGCTGTAAAACACCTTGGCCTTGTGTATCCAACAGATGAGGGACATTACGGAGATGATGGTAGCGTGCATGTGACAGGCCACCTCGACGCGGTTGTTCTGCCACTGCAGAATGATCTCCTGCAGGTTCATCGCGAGGCAGACCAGGGCGGCGGCTATGAAGCCGCAGGGCACCTCGACGGCGATCAGGCACACCGTGCAGTACGTCGTCTCGAGATTCATCCGCGAATCCGAATGATTCACCAGACTCTTTAGCAGGCTATCGTGCAGCAGCTCACGGTGCAGCTTGAAGAACAGCCGGTCCTCCTTGCGGCACTGCGCGACACGCAGGTCGAGGCGCGTGTGCTCGAAGAAGATCCTGGGCGTGTCGAAGATCGCCCAGTTGTCCTTGCGGTCCAGCAGGTACTGTAGCACCCGGTTGCCCAGCAGACTGGTCAACCGACTGTCCGAGCCCACCATTCGCATCAGCAGCGGGAAGATCGCCGGCGTGAGCGTCTGCTCGTAGAGGTCCGCCTGATGCGTGTAGGCCGCGAATTCTAGGGTGCTACCGAACTCGAGGACGAACTCGTCGCTCGTGTCCGTGGCCACCGTCCACGAGCACAAGTGCTGCACGACTACCAGCAGCTGGTCGTTCGACAGGTGCTTCATGGTGTTCCTCAGGCAGACCTCCAGACCCTTCTTGAGGCTCGCGAGCGGCGACGGCGGCGGCGATCTCGAGGGGGAGGAAAAGTCGGAGGCCGTTGCCAAACGTGCGATGATGCTGGCGTGAAAGAGCCCGAGCATCCCCTCGATCGTCACCACCGTGTCCTGCGTCGCCGGCCACACGTACACGTCCAGCAGCTCGTACAACACCCTGACGATGCCGCGGGCGTCCTCGACGCCGATCTCCGGCGACGTTAGCTTGCTCCAGATCTCGTGGATGACCAGCCCGACGCTGACGGGACTGACGTCCAGCAGGCTGTACATCACCTCGAAGCAGAATGTCTCGAATTTCCAGAGCTGCTCGTGATAAACGGCCTCCACGATCGTCTCCACGACCTCATGCGACTTCTCCGGCAGGTAGCTTCTCAGCAGGGTGTGATAGCAATCCCGGGCGACCCTGAACTTCCGTCGACGTTTCCACTCGCAGAACCCATTCATGTGCATCACGCCCTCGTAGTGCAACAGGATCTTCAACAGGCACGTGACAATCGCGCGAGGATGGCGGGACTGCAGCTGTTTCTTCGTCGCGTTTCTAACGATCGTCGCTATCTTGCTCAAAGTCTTGTCCTGCTGCGCCAGGGAGTGCAAAGTCGACGAGAAGCTCTCAGAGATGTCATCCATTCTCCGTGCCAGCTCCTCGTTGGTGATCATTCGTAATAAGTTGCTCTTAACGAAAGTTGCGATGGAAGCCGCAGCTCCTGGAAATGCGAGATGTTAAAAGTGGAAATGCAGTAGAGAACAGCAATGCACTGTTATACACATGTGATACGTAGAAGACTGAAATTTATAATATAAAAATATACAGGGGACGATAAAACCGAAATATACGGGTTAAAGTTCAACTTTCAATTTTTTTCGAGGCTCACAATAGAAACGTGAAATTGCAGCTTACGTCGCATTAAAAGTTTCATGTTGTGATACAGACCTAATTTATACCGTGCTCTGTTCGCGGAACCTGACCTATACCCTGACCCAAAGTAAGCTTCCAAATGAAACGTTTACACCATTTCCACCTACAATACTTTCAGGTCGAATATAGGTAACATTGTCCTGTAATCACTAGTCCACAATTTTGTGTGGTTAACATACAACGGTGAAGCAACTGAAAATAATAGACGTTCACATTATTTTGCCTCCTCTTCTTACCAATGTATTAAATTAAACATAACGAGAATAAGATGATCTAATAAGTAGTAACAATCGTCTATAATGAATATTACTTATTCAAGTACAGTGTAGCAGCATAACATATACAGCCTTGGCCAAAAATATTTTCCATCTGTGTGAAATCTCAATCAATTATTTTACATTCAGACTAAATAAACAACACCAGTTGGTGAAAATGGGAACGTTTATTGCGTGCCGATACGTAACAAAATGGTTGATTAAAGTCAAAGGAAGTTACATTTCTAAGAATCGAGGGAGGGTGTGGGGTGGCAAATACTTTTAGCCAAAGCTGTATAAGAGAAGAGCGGTGCACATTCGTAGATACAAAACAATACTTTATTTTATATTTACAGATTCCTATACATATGTGCACATAATATACGAAGAACAAGTCCCAGATTCTTTAATCTTACAAGGTAGACTTAAGAATTCGCAAGTCTTTAGCTAGATCTCTCAAATTCTTATTAAATATGTATAGTAAATAAACGATACTTGTATAAGTATTACTTTAATAAAAAATAATAACACTTTTGCACTTAAAACCACAAGTCACCGCCGTCGTCCTCGTCCGGCTGCGGCAGTTGTGGCTGCTGCTGGTTCCGCTGTACCTCCTGTTTAGCCGTGTTCTCGGCGTCGTCGTCGCTCTCGGAAACGGCCAGGTCGTCCTGGATCTTATTCTCGCCTTTATCGTCTCTGGCCGGCAAACCAGCCAACAGGAAGTCTGACGGATCGTAATTCGGATCTACGTCCATGCTCTCATCTGCGAGCGTAAAAGTCAGAATTTACGAGAGGAAACGGCAAAAAATCGATATACACGAGTATCGATCGAGCAATCAAATGGCGATTTCAAACGAGCCAACGAAGAAGTGTTATTTCACCTTTAAAGAGTTACAAGATCCCACTTGTTATGCGCGATCAAATGTATTAATACATTTCTTCCGAATTATCTATATTTCCGTACGATCTCTAATTTCTTTAAGACAGTAAATTATCGAACACAGCAAAAGGAAATTTCATTGTCTATCGCTTGAAATTTGGTCTTCTTGCCTTGTTGAAGCAGCTGCTGTTCGCCCATATAAAAGCCGACGTTGCCTAGCTGGACCATCGCCTCGGCGGCTTGCTGACTGTCATCATCCGCTAATACGACACCTTCCCTGACTTCACTTAGCTCCAGCGCCTCCGTTTCGTTTTGCTCGGAATGTTCGTCCGTGCCGAATGGCACTTCGTCGAACTCGTCTTCACTAGAGAATTGAAGATCTGTAACAAAAAAAAAACCATTTTATAAGCTCCGATAGATACAAAATAATATTACACAGGATAATATTCCTTTACCTTCTTCGAGCACATCCTTCTTTTTCGTGTTCCTGTCCATGTCTGCTTCCATTTCTCCTTCCACATCGACAAAATCGAAGTCATCCATATTTGATTTGCCAAATGGATTTTCCGGAGAGCTGGTCTGGCTCTAAAAATAATTGCAATATTGAGCGAAACTTGAAGTAAAAATTGAAGACGTCGAATATCGAAGAAACGGAGATTGCACAATAAGATAACAAAATGTGAATTACAAAGCGAGAAATATACATGCTACGTATTAAATACAATTCTTACGCCTCTATATTCAGGCTCTGTGATAGTATAGTTTTCCTCGTCTGGACAAAGCCACGAAGAATCTATGTCTGCTTGCTCCATCGCCCGTTTCTGCACGAGCAGTATATTGTTTTCCAATTGCGTCAAATGTTCATCGTACTGAAACAAAATTCATCATTGTTCGCTATCCTTACTCTTATTTTTAAAACCCGTTTTAATGATTTCTTTCACTTGATTAACACAAAAATATTTATACCTCGTCTAGGGTGTCTTTACACACTTTAACTAGCAACTCCGCTTTATTCGTGAGCGGAGAATCCTTGCTATTATAAAGCGTGCAATTCTCCAAAATCTGCTCAATATCTCTAAGAAACTCATGACGACTGTGGTATTTGTGCGCTGCAAGAGTTTAAAAAAAAAAGGATAATTAATTTAAAAAAATTAATTATAAGCACGCGAATTTACATCTTTTAAATGTCAACAAATACAAATTTCTTACCAGACACTTTTTTAGATATTGTTTCTAGGTCCATCGGTCTCTTGACAATATTGTAATAATCCTTCACCATCTTTTTATTCACAGGCTTCATGAACGGCCACACTTCTGTCATGGACTTCAACTTGTTGTTGACAACGTTATCCAAGATGAAGGTGAGGGCGACCTGGTCGTTGTCGTCCAGAAGGGGATTGATGGCCTTTTCCAGCCTCATCAAACGATCCTCCCTTTCACCCAGCCTCTCGACGCACGTATCCAACATTCTCTTGGCGGCCACAGTCAACGAGCTCTTCGCTCCGTTATAGAGCGTCGAATTCTCCACGATCTGATTAACATCCGCCAGGAATTCCTCCCTGCTCTGATATTTTTTCATCCTCAAATTCTCACGTATGGTCTGCAGATCCATAGGCCGCTGTATGATCTTGTGATAATCCGGGACTGCCTGTGATAACAAATAATAGCATGATCGACATTCATAAAATGCTACTTTTCGATCTTAAAGATATCTCCATTGTATACTGTTTAAAATTGTATGCCAGTGTAAACGTAGCTTATAATTGAATTATAATGTAACGTCTATTCGATTTACAAATCAGCTTTTCAATTCGATCTTGTAAATTAAAATAGCTTTTACTTTAGCATTGACTGGGAACAGGAACGGTTGCACATCCGGCAGATCTCTCATCTCGTTTAGAATGCTCTCCAACATCGTGGACATTACGACAACCGGGTCGGTTCTGCGCCTGTTAACCGGCCTCTGATGGCGTTTCAAGTAGTCACAGTGGTCGTCTGTGGGCGGTTTTCTGCGCTTCTTCGAACCCACCGCCTCCTTCGGCACTTTGAGTACCAATGTACGTCTCTTCATCTCCTCGGCGTGCTAAAATGAACCAGACACAGATTGATCAAGTTTCTTCAGATTCTTCAGACTCGGTAATTGACAGAAATATTTCTCGGCTCGGGTCCGACATTAAGTTTCCAATATCCGTCGCTCACCTTGATCAGCTTCGAGGACAGCTTCACTTTGGTGCCGTCGACATTAACTAGATCCTGGTCATCGGTATTTAGCTGCTTCTCAATTTCCTCCTCCTGCTCCTCGGTCATCGCAACGTTCACCGGCGCTGTGGCAATGCTATTCTGATAGAGCGGACAGGCCTTGTTGGTGCGCATGTGACCGACGTTACCACAAGCGCCGCACTTAAGCTTCAGATCTGGCTTGAGTTTAGGTTTCTTACGCTTGGGAGGGGACACCTCCGGTTTGGGATGCTTAGGTGTGGGAGCAGAAGAAGTAGAGGATTGGAAATTACAGAACGGAAGGATACTAGTCGAGGAGGTGGTAGGTGGAGTGTTAGTGTTGCTGCGATCAAACATGTTATTGCTCGAATTGTTGATGCTGCTACCGTTCACTATCGCCGGTCCGGTGTGCATACGTTCCCTCTCCTGGTTTCGCTTGATCCGCCGTAGCTGCTCCTGAATCCTACGCTTCTCCCGCTTCATCTCCTCCTTCTGCGCGTCGTCCAACGTGGCGAACTGTTTGATGAACGACTCGTCTTTGGAATTGCGGATCTTGAGGTACGTGTCGATCACAGCAGGTTTCCTCACCAACTCGACTCGCGTATACTCCTTACCCTCCTGATTACGGAACGTACGGTAAATCTTCAGTACGCGACCTTGCTGCGCATTGAAGTTATTAACCGGGCTATCCTCCTCCTCGTCCTTCTTCTTGCTCTCCTTGCCCTTCTTGCTCTCCTGCTCCTGCGCCTCGCCCATCAGCATCTTCCGTAATTCGTGCCGCTGTTGCTCCTCTCGCTCCAGCGATAGCTGCGTACTCGTCTTTTTGTTCGACAACATATTCTCAATGTTCTTACCCATTTCTTCGATATCCGAGCTGTCCTCTTCCGAGCTCTCGCCTTCGTCTGTGCTCAACACTTCGTTTGACGACAACACGCGATTCTGTAGGTCGAAGATACGTTGGCACTCCTCCTTGTAGCGCTCCTGGTGCTCGGCGATTGAAAAGCGATTGCCGCGTGAAAACTTCGTCATGCCCTCCTCGCCGGCCTTCGCCTTTTCCGTCGACAGAGTTCGCACCACGTCGATTACTTCCCAACGCGATAACTTCTTGATCTCCTCCTCAGGCACACCGAATTTTCGCAGTAGCGCTTTTGCATTGTTCAAGGACAGTCTTCTCAAGTCCGCGTCTGTACCAGTTACAGTTCTCTTCGGCTGAGCTTCTTGCTCTTCCTATCCAAAACAACATCTTACGAATTATTTATGCATTTATTCCAACAGACAAATAATATTATTCGACCAAAACTGGCTATGATTTAATTAGAAGAAATTTATCGCGAGATATGTAACAGGGTATTGGAAAAAATATGCATATTACAGCCAGTTCTGGTCGAATAATATTATTTGCCTGTTATTTAATTACTGGCGAAAAAAATTATGTATTTTGACATGAATAATAACACTTGTACTAAACAGACATTTGTCAGAACGAACCTTGCTAATAGTCGGTTTATTCGGTACTCTGACATAAGAGAAACCTTCGCCGCACCCAGTCGGATCGGCTGGACCCGCCAACTGCAATAGACACTTTCCTTTCATGGCTTGGATGTAGGCGCGCGTCGTGTTCCACGGTGCCACCTTCACCTCGTCGTCC
Source organism: Vollenhovia emeryi (assembly GCF_000949405.1). Taxonomy (NCBI): domain Eukaryota; kingdom Metazoa; phylum Arthropoda; class Insecta; order Hymenoptera; family Formicidae; genus Vollenhovia; species Vollenhovia emeryi. The sequence continues at coordinate 47,330 of NW_011966958.1, read as the reverse complement.
ATCTTCAGCTGCATATCCTCGTCGTCGTCGTCCTGCGGAGTGAACAGGAACTTTTCGCCGTATCCGGCGTCCTTTAGACGCTGCTCGGCCGCGATCATGCTGAAATAAGAGCAGCACTGCTCCGGCGACACCATAGCGCGGATCTCCTCCTCCGTTGGCAATCGAAAGTCCGGTTTTATCACCCACCAATTGGAATCCATGCCTACAAAAGCAACAGGTTTCCGAATTACTTTTAAACATTTACGGGCTGGCTCGGAAACGAAATGTAACAGCAACGACGTTCCCTCTTGTACAATTCCTCCTTTGCTTTCCTCTTATTGCAAAAGGAAGTAATTTGATGTCGGTTACGCACCGGTTCTTTTAAAGTCAGCGCACAGCTTCAACCTCTTCCTGATGCTACTCTCGCTGTGAGACGGGAAGGCCTTTTTTATATCATCCATCTTGATTCGTCGAGGGGTGTCGCGCGACTTCCAGAACAATCTGTATATGAACACCTGTAGAAAATCTCGCACGAAGTTGTTCGCTCTCTTCGAGTTGGGTCCAGGTACTTCATAGAGCGGGCATTCCTGTCCGGCAACAAACAACGCATCCACTTCTCTAATATAATATTGCTGTCTGCAAAGATTATACAAAATCAATGAAAATAAATACGTAAAGGAGAAACTGATTAAATTAGAAATAGGCGTGCGTAAAAAAAAAGTGAGAGATGAATGTAGACATTTATTTTCAGGACAAATTACCTTGATCTTATGACTAAGAAATCGGTCTCGGGAATTTTGTGCTCGTAAAGTGGAGCTCTGTACATGTTGTTCTCGACCGCTTGGATACTCTGGCCGGGCGTGAGAATTCCGAGGAAGGGGCTGGTGTGAGCGTAAGCCGTCTCTCCGTATCGGTACGTCTGTGGCCCCTGATCCTTGCCGGCCCGCCTCTTGTAATAATTCTTTACTTTGGAGCACATGCCGACCTGATTCATGAGCGGCGGGTGCTCCTCCGAAAATTCGACGAGCACCAATTCGCCATCTCGTCCGGTCAGGTCCTCGGGTGTTCTCATGAAGAACACGTCGCCACCGCCAGAGGCAATTCTCTCTTGCTCTCGTTGCTTAGCTTTTTTCTTAATGTGCTTCAGCAGCGGTAGAACACCATGCGGTCCTGGATGAGCCAACGGCCCGTGGCTGAACCTTCGCAACGGTGGCCTGTGAAAGTTCCTCAGTCGCATCGGACCCATGTGCGTTTGTACGAAAGGAACGCGCAGCTCCACCACTGGCGTGCTGTGCTGTATCAGATTGCCGCCGCCGACCTTCAACCGCAACGTAGTTTCCGAGGACTTGGGCATGTAATATGTATCGTTTGATATGTTGAACGGATCCCGGTCGGGCGACTTAGGCGGTGGCGGGGGCGTGTCCTCCTCGAGGACGTTGATGACGCCCGCTTTGCCCAGCAGCAACTTGCTCTTCTTGACATGCGGATGCGGAATTTTCACCTTGGGCTGCGGAGCGTTGTCTTTGAGGAGAAGAGCGGGATCAATGTCGTCCGGTATGCCCAGAACTATATTCTCGTCGTTCGGATCCAGCGTGAGTATCTTCGGTTTCGGGATCTTCTTCATACTCTCGGGATCCCAAATCACCTCCTCCTCCCACAAACCGTAAACGAGCTCTTCATTTTCCACCGGGAATATCGAATACCAAGTGTCGTCCTCCTCCCGCTGCTGCTGTTGATTCCCCTTACCCATGTTCATCTTGTTCTTTTGAGATTGCATGTGCAACGGAGTTGTAATTTGCGAGGTGGCCAGTCTAACGTTCGGTGCTACATTAACAGGGGCACCTTTTCCGGGCTGACTGAAGGCTTGCGCAGTTCTATTGCCACTTGATGGTACCCAGCCGGCAGCGTTATTCTTGCTATTTAACTTCTGCATCACCTGCGAAATAAGAAATAGATTTATTCTCCATTTTTTTGCAAGAGCACGTAGTAACGCCCGCCACTTCATTAACAAAATTGTACCTTGTGCTTAATGTCGTCACCATTCCAGACTACGTCGTCCTCCCAATGCAGCTGAGATACCATCAGGAACGCATCGTCTGCGAACTCCTCAGCCTTGGCCTCCAGTTTGCCGCTCTCTTGGTCTTCCACCTAATGTCGGGGCGTGAAAATATGAATACTTAAAGGTAAGTTGCGCAGCATCGAGGCAACACAACGAGCGCTCACTTTTTCAACGGTCTTGAAGCCGTAGTTGAAACCATCTCCAGTTTCCGGCACTTCCAGCATGTCGTACCACAATTGAGCTGGTCCAAACCTCCAGTCAGCAACCTTGGGTCCCATGTCGCCGTTCTCGCCACTCTCGCCCGTCTTACCAGTCTGCTCCTTGTCCTCTACCGGTCGCAGCAGCTTGGTCTCGTCATCCGAGCGACATGCCTCCGCACTCGGTTCAGGACCGTACTGCATGTTCCAACCCTGAGACAATGAACGCGACATCGAGCAACGCTCCGCACTCGGCGACAATAAGAACCGATCGTCTGTATACCTTAAATTTGGGCTTCTTGTCATCCTGATCGGAGCCAGAATCGGAATCTCTGACATCCTGATGCCTCTTCTTCTTGCGTCGCTTTCTCACGCCCCTCCATATCTGCGGCAGGCTGCTCGGCTTCCCCGGGCCGAACAATCGTGAGAATCTGAGAACCTTATTGGTGCGAAAGTCCGGAAACAGCTCGGTGACGTCGATATTGGCGTACTTGGACGGCAGCATGGAAGCGAGGGGCGTCTCCAGCCTACGTTGGCGCGCTGCCTCCGCTTCCTCCGCAGTCAATGCCTCCTTCTCCTCCGGTATTGGCGGCGGTGGCATCAGTTGCGTGTCCGATTTGCTGACGACCTCCTCGTCGTCGGCATCGTAATCTACATTCTCCTTGTCCGCTCTCTTGTCAAGTCCATTGCTCTTGGCTGAAAACGATTCGTAATCACCATTACAATTTGTGACTCCCTGATATTGTGTCAAATACTGTGATTATCCGCGTGTAAATGCATCTTTAGAAAACTATGTGATGCTACTAACAGATCTCATCATTTATGTCGTCCGCCAACTCGTTTATATCCGAAAAATCTAGGGCGGTGGGTGCTTTCGCCAGGTAATCTACATCGGCGTCGTTGGCAGTTGCGCTCTGCTTATCCTGCTTGTCGTCCGCTTTGTCATTCTCCTTCTCCTCGGCGTTGCTGTCACTGGACATCATCTCGCTGATGAACGAGCTTAGACCGAGACGACTGAGCGAGGCTAGATGTTGCTTGGCTTCGGGATCCAAGATATCGTCCTCCAGCTGACCGTTGTCGTCGATGTTGCCGAAAAGGAAGCCGGTGATGTTGAGACCGGACGCCAGGTCCTTCTCGCTCTCCTCGTCGGAATCCGCCATCTCACCCTCGTTAAGATTTAACGATAAGTCCAACCTTTGGCGACGTAAAGACCGTGTAACTGTTTGTCTACCGAACGTACGATAGTTCTGTTAGTCAATCACCAAGACGGTATGCAATAGTGCTCTTTTTTTTAATTCGTTATCACAGTTAACAGAGCGGTATTATTGATCTTACCTCACGCGAATTATGCCTGGCACCGGCGAATCGCGCACGAAACCCGGTCCAGTAGTTTGTTTACATAAATAGCATCGCGATGATCAACCATCCACGAAAGAAATGGAAACCAACTAATAACCAAAAGCAAAAGCTCGGTAAATTCGCTTGGGACTCCGATTGTACAGATACCAGATACGCGAAATGTATGAAGACTGGAACAACGGAGGTCTGTTCTTTACAGCTGGACTGGCGACACACCAGTTTAGAACTAAGGTTGCGTTCAGAAACATCACCTGAGGGCGACGTCCCATAGCGCGGAAATACTCGGCGGAACGGAATGCGCGGCCAATCACAGCCATTCTGCTTTTCTCGAGCCGTTCCGCTATAGGCCTAGTTTACATCGTGCACTTGATACGCGTATCAAATAGTGTATTTGAACTGATCAGCCAATGACCAAACGAATTTACTAGTTATTTACTATTTGTTACTATTTGATACGCGTATCATGTGCACGATGTAAACTAGGTCATAGTTTTACCGCTGAAATCCGCGGAATAACCGGATAACCTCTATTGTGTTTTTGCATACACGTTCCGAATGTTTTGATCCTCATTAGCATTTGATTACTTACTCTGTTCATAATTATTTAATAATAGTATTGTCTTTGGAACGTGTATGAAGAGATTAGTCGTTCATTCCGCGAGTCAATATCAGGCAATATCAGGTTATAATTGTACACGTTTCCGCTGATGCATTTCTCCTAATGTCCCATTAAGCGGTAAACACGGCAGCGGAATTGAATTTCAACCAATCGTAGGAGAGTTCTACATTTACATGAAAAATATTTTACAGAAAAAACAGATTTTATTGTTAATACTTTGTCATATATTATGTTATTTGTGTAAAATATTATTTTAATTATTATAAATGTTGAAAATAACATTAAAAAAGTCATCTTTTTTATTGTTCCGCGTGATCCGCTTCCGCCTATTCCGCTCAATGGGACATTAGGGAAACAGAAAAAGCGCTGGCAAAGAAAGCGGAATAGCTCTGATTGGCCGCGCTGGTTCCGCGCATTCCGTTCCGCTGAGTATTTCCGCGCTATGGGACGTCGCCCTGAGTGTCCCAGTGTATCAATTTATCCTTGTTTAAAGCCCGCTGCAGACAATGGCTGTGTTCTCCAGAAGTTAGCTCTTAATAAGCGCTTTATGCTGATTGGATAGATCTAGAAGAATAGCTCTATTTCAGCACAGATCTGAAAGTATAATCCAATGAACGCAAAGCGCTTAGCAAGCTTCTGCTGGACACAGGCAATGGCCGCGTTCAGCAGACACAACTGTTGAGTGAGCGCTCGGTATGATTGGTTAATACTTTTAGATCCAGCCAATCGTATTAAGAAATCATTGAGCGCTCACTCAACAGTTGTGCTTGCTGAACGTGGCCAATGACTGCGTTCAGCAGAAGTTAGCGCTTGCTAAGCGCTTTGCGCTCATTGGATTATACTTTCAGATCTGTGCTGAAATAGAGCTATTCTTTTAGATCTATCCAATCAGCATAAAGCGCTGACTTTTGCTGAACGCAGCCAATGAGATCACTGGGATACGCGATGACGTACGTCACTCCCTTTTCTTGCCGATGCGTCCCTTGCCTAAAAACATGTCGACAACTTGTATAGTTTAGTAACCTGACGTTTTGTGTCTTCCTATTTTTAACCAGTTTGATCGAAGTGGCCTTCGGTCTTAAAAATTAAATTTGAATCAACAGCCCAATCAGCTAATTCTATCTCATTCAAATATATTCTAATTTAACACTTAAAAATCTATCAATTTTCGTTCTTCACATTCTTGATTCTTAAAGGAACACTGAATTTGAAAATATAAGCATTTCTGGCGAAACTAATGAATTAAAAAGTATATCGCGAGATACGCATGTTCACTGCTCTCCTACTCTCACGTATAGTCTGAGGAATGTGGCGCTCAATTAAATTGTATTTTCACAAACACTTTAAATACATGTATTTTACATTCATGTAAAACTTACATTTAGCGAATATAATTAATAGATCGTATCCAGGATACACTTTACATTAGGGATATTTAGACCCCGATAAAAATATGTATTGCATATACATGTACGTTTCTCAAAGAAAATTCTTTTTTTTTTGTCAAGTACGCTGTGCAGCATCAAGAAAGCAGAGCCAATTGTCAGAAGATGAAGATTTTTTTACTTTCAGAAAAGATAACGTGCAATTTATTCTCGCTCCTGTACAAAGTAATGAGAGCCACTGAGAAATTATACATACTTAATGACAATACCGGTACAAAATTCGATCTCACGAAGCGCAGATGAAAGCCGGAACCTCACGGTTTTTTGTTTACTCACGCATCAATGAAAATGTACGCCCCTAATCTACACACCATTATACACCTCCTATATACCGTTTACAAATATAGAAAGAGGATATCTAAAGATGAGAATGCGCGAAGTTAAAATCGTTATAATGTTAAACGTGAAAATTCATGTACATGGGGAATCTTGTGATTTTTAGAGGAGCTGACTGCGAGAAGTGTAATGGGTGTTTCCTTTACATAACTTGTGTTTCGTTTTCTCTCTCTCTCTCTCTCTTTCTCATTGATAAAAGCTCGCATTTTCACACCAAACCGCGTGTACGTACAATTGTACTCGAATGTATAGTGTTAAAACTTATAGTAAACGGTCGTTTCGACCAAACGGGGACTTGAACCAATGCCATAATGTGCGCCTTTAAATGTCAAGAGTATGTTTAAAAAATTATATTTATTTAAAAAATGGTAAATAGATAATTATATTTAATAGATAGAATACAAAGAGATGAGGCAACTAAATTAAATTAGGCAAATTTACACTTGGATAAGTGAATTCTGTACATTATGCAACGAATTCAAGTCCGGAGCGAAACAAAGATAAACGAAAGAAAAATAAATCAAGCTTTATGTTAATAGTAAATAGTAAACACTGCTGGAACGGTAAATTTCATTTAGTCCATTTGTGAACGCGTTGCGTCTCAACACGAAGAACCACCTGTCTGCTGTTGATACACCTCTATTGTATCACCCTCCTCCATTTCCAATGTAGTAGGCGTGTCTAATTCATTTATGGGTTGTCCGTCGAACCTAAACCTTACTGCTGCTATCGCCAAGCCCTATGGAACAGCATCAACATTGTTAAAAAATTTCTTTATAAGCAACCGACAGATTGCTAATTATTTATGCTTGGCAATGAAAAAGCGTGAGACCCAAGTATCGAAACTGTCTTCAAAAGGCATTGAAAATGTTGCGCTCAAAAATAATATAATCCGGTCGCTTTAATATAACGTAAAAAAATATAAATATCTTCCGCAGCAAAGTGTCAGGTCTCTGAATACACTAGTTTCGCGCATGACGCGCACAGCTATTACATTTGTCGTACGACAAATTTTCTATCCTGCAGCCAATCAACACACTCGAAACGTTTGTTGTGCGACAAATGTAACACCAGCCTTTTACGCTCGTCGTGTGCGAAACGGAACGCAGCTTGTGCACAGTGCATTAAGAGCGAACAGAGCTGTTCATGAATCGTGATTTCACGGGGATATCGGAGGCAGTGACATACGGCTCCGTATTGGAGCATTTGATTTTGTACTCGACGGGTCTTGATCCTCATCTCATACACAACTCAGTTTACAGGAAGCCAATTAAAGAAACTAGAAAGTCGGAGAATAAAGATGCACAGACACGTGCCACAACCCCGTGGCGGCATTAAAGGCGTCCAGCATAGAAGAAAAGAATTACAAAACGTAGACGCGCTTGGTATACAAACACTTACTACACGGTCGCAGTATGCGTTCATCAGTTTGCGTAGGGGTGTGTGTTTCTTAATTTTAAACTGGACTACCGCGTTGTCCTGACCGAGCACCTTCAGGTTTATGTGCTCCGATTCCGTCTTCGTCTCCTACGGGGACAAAGAACGATTAGCGTGAGCCGCGCGGGAGACGCCACTACGTATATCGTAAATAATCGAAGTTGTAGGTTATGTCAGGTTGGATCGGCAGGTGAGCGTTTACCTTCTTCTCGTCCGACATGGCTCCACCAGATTGAAATCGCGTTTACCGGGGGGGGGTCACCGGGCGGTCGCGCGATCGGTGACTGAACTGATCGATCGGTTTGCACGCTCGAACAACGACGTGGATGATTCCTGGAGCGCGAACTCGCCGCAAAGTCCCGCTTCTTCGTCAAAACGGCGGCTACGACGTCGCCATCTTGCATGAATGATGCGCGGTATGAAGACTCGCCGTGAACCGCGATCTCTGTAAATTTTGAAACCGGATAATTATTGGACGTTGTTATTGATTACGGACGATTCGCGTCACAGATCCGATAGGAAGATGTCTCGAATATTGTGTAATCGTTGCATCATCCGAAAGAAAGGGCCATCGCACACAAAATTGCATAGCTGCATAAGCATAGCATGAAAACCGTTTAAACCAATGAACATCGAGCATTGAGTCGCCATATTGATTTACATAACATGCTCATTGGTCCAGACGGTCTTGTGTAACTTGTGTTATACATATGCAACTATGCAATTTTATGTGCGACAGCTCAAAGAAATTTCACGACCGCATTAAGGTGATTCGCCAAAACGTGGCGGTTTTTTAGGAATCAAATTTTTTAACGGTCAAAATTTGCCCGAAAATCGATAATTTCAATTTAAACGATGTATCGTGGCACAAGTATCTCGACATTTAAGCGGGGAGCATACACTTTTGCATAAGTGTATGCTCCCCGCTTAAATAAATATACGCGTAACGAATTTGATTGGTCTATAAGCAAACGCACAAGGAAGTGGACCAATCAAATTCGTTATGCATACGCTCATGCACTTATGCAAAAGTGCGTGCTCCCCGCTTAAATCTTTTTCTCCGGCGTGAACTCGTGAAAGGCGAAAGATTTCATTAACGAATTTTCAATATCTGTCAATGCAAATTTTCGCTTCTCAACGAGGCAGCTCGGCCCTTCATAGGTCGCTCTAATCGGACCCTAGTTCGGCCTCCCCGGTTCTAGTCTTCATAATATATAAGGTTTATGATGCCACGGCCCGAAATCTCGGAGCGCCACCGAACTCACCCTCCGTTTGTCTCCGTTGTTCCGTGTTTTGTTGTCGTCGCGATATCCTTTGTTGACTCTGAATGGCGCGTGTAATCTCGCGCATAAAGTCGACGCAAATGCGATGACCAATGTTACTGCCGTTACTGAGTGTACTGAAGGTGCATATGCAAGCAGGACTGTCCGTTTTCTAACCTTTCCTCGCTACACGCTACAAGGCAACTCTATGAGGAGCTGTTCTCTTTTGCTCAATCGGCACGGATGGGCTTGATCAGCCAGTCAATTATTAGATTAATCATTGGATTTTGTTGCAACAATAATTGTAAGCTACGGAGTGCGTCCTTTACGCGCAGATTCATTGCAATGCAGATCTGCTAAATGCTCCAATAACAATGGATAATTAACTTCAGACCGCTTAATTTAATTCAACTTCAGCTTGACCGTATTATCCATTGTATCGGACATTTGTGAATAAATCCCTGCGAGAGCAAGAATAATTAAATCATAGTTTCAATTCGTACGCGCGTATCGTGTCCACGGTCATTGTTTTCATTGACCTTACGTTTCTTTGTTCTCTAGGTGCTAACTGTGAGAGCAGTAACAATGGATACTCTGTTTACGCCAAATGTTCCTGATGAAGCGGAAGATATACCGCAAACGGACGAGCCGATCTGGATTTTTGGCAGGAAGCACAACGCTATAAAAGGTCTAATTGATGGTGAAAGTGCGGCGACTTTCGACGAAGTAGATTATAAGGTGTTGAATTTTAGAGCTCGATGCTATACGCAGGGATATTCGGTCGAAATTGTGGTTTACCTATCGCAAAGGCTTCGTCCCCATCGGCGGCTGCAATTCGACGTTTACATCCGACAAGGGTTGGGGTTGTATGTTAAGATGCGGGCAAATGGTACTGGCTCAAGCCTTAATTACGTTACACTTAGGTAATAGATACACTTCAATTATATAGATAAGTTTATTAGGATCAAATCTTTTCTTTCTCCTTGGTTCACCGACGAGATAAGCTCGTGCTCTAAGATCGTTAAAGTTTATTCCGACATTCAAGAGAGAACGAACGTTGGTCTTGAAAATTTTTAAGTTTCTTCCCGGAGAAGATCTCGTTAAGAAAATCTTATCTGTGTCATGGTTTTTTTTGCTGGCACATAATTGACAAGTTTATTGATTATGGAAGAAGATAGCTGTACAGCATTTTATGATGCAGGTAAAGATTGGCAATGGATGCCAGAGACGAAGAATAAGACATACCTGAAAATTTTGAGGCGCTTTGAAGACAAGAGATCTGCGGCTTTTTCTATTCATCAAATTGCGTTGATGGGCGCATCTGAGGGAAAAGAAGTCGGGCAATGGTTCGGTCCTAATACTATCGCACAAGTATTAAAGTATGTATTGTTGAAGAAATTTTGATTTTCAAATAGAATTTTAATTTAAAGCGTGTCCGTTCTCTGTGTACAATTTGGAAAGTCGTTCAGCTTTGATAGCATCTCTGACAAGAGTATGAAATAAAATAAATAAAATATGACGGGTACATTTTATACAGTTTCCACGAACTGTTTCAATAAATCCTGTGTTTCTTCTTTCAGAAAATTAATTGTATACGACGAATGGAGTTCTCTTACTATACACGTTGCACTAGACAATACATTAATAGTTAACGATATTTGTAAGTATATAGTATTGAAGTCAGTCCAATAATACATAATACAGTTGCATTTAATTAAAAAAGAAACACCATGGATCCACCAATTAAGAATCGAGCGTTATTTATAGCGAATTCGGTTGCTTGCACTAGTGCACACTGTGCACACTAAGGCTTGTTTATAGTAAATATTCTTATATTTAACTTTGTCTTAAATACATGCTCAAAGAGTATTTAAAAAAGATCCATACGGATGCTGTACAGTTTACTGGCTAAAAAATATTTCAAGGGATATTTAAGACAATTCTTAAGTATAAGAATTGACTTGTATGGAGAGAAACTGACAGTTGAACTACCACAATGCATGTTACATAATGTTATTTGAATCAATTTAAATCGTTTTACTATTTAACAGTGAGGCAATGTAAAGTAGAAGGTGGTGTGACCGCAGAAGCAGATGGAGAAATTCCTCTAAAAGCTCCAAGCCAATGGAAACCTTTGTTATTATTAATCCCGCTACGCCTTGGACTTAGCGAGATTAATCCTGTATACATTAATGGACTCAAGGTAAACATTTTTTTTTTGTGCATGACATATTAAATTTAAATTTAATACCTCAATGAAGCAGAGCGCCGCATGCAAATATGTTACCGTGCAATATTAAAATGACATTAAAATTACATTATTTTAATATATAATACTAAAATAAAAATATTTATTGTCATAGTTTAAAATACGGATTATGGATTTGTAAACATGTTTTTCAGACATCATTTAAGATCTCACAATCTCTCGGAGTGATGGGAGGGAAACCAAATCTTGCTTTGTATTTTATAGGCTGTGTGGGTTTGTAATTTTTATAAATTGTCATATTTTACAAAGAGAGAAAAATGTGAAATTTCTGGAAGTTGCTTCAAACAAATGCATAAAATGGATAAATGTTTTTAGGAGATGAGGTGATCTATTTAGATCCTCACACCACACAGAGGTCAGGTAGCGTTGAAGATAAGATAAGCGAAGAAGAAATTGAAATGGATAGCACATATCACTGCAAATCAGCTAGTCGTATTCCTATTACAGGCATGGATCCTTCTGTAGCACTTGTTAGTATATGATTTGGCTTTTATCGTAAAAGTCAGTAGGAAATAAAAAAGTTTAAGAGTTGCTATTTGAGAGAGAAAGAAAAGCGAGATGATGGGAGAATATTGGTATAATATATCATCTTTGACATGAGATATATAATAGAATTAAAAAAAATAATTTGAAAATAATAGTTACTGAATATTTGAATTATATTGGATTGTTAAGTATTTTCGTTACGTGTTATACATACACATTTGTGTACACAAATCACATATAATATTGTGAGGATCACATGTTATTATATTTTATTATATTTCAGTGTTTCTTTTGTGCCACAGAGAAGGAATTTAAGTCTCTATGTAAATCAATACGAGAGGAATTAATTTTGCCCGAAAAACAGCCATTGTTTGAGCTGTGCACAGAGCGTCTGGCACACTGGTCACCAGCAGACGAAGCTGTTGCGGAAGCTATAGCAGCTCCCAGTTGTAAGTTTTGTTAAGTTCTGGTTATTATTATAAGCAACTTATAGTTTTTGATAAAGTTAAAATATAGATGACATTTTTTTTAATACAAAAAGTGTTAAGTATTAGAATACAGGATTTTATTTTAATATAAAAATAATATATTTTGATTGTTATTTAAAAATACTTTAATAGAAGTACATTATTCTTAAGGAGAAAGTATTATGTCTTTTTATGAAATTTTTTATATATCTTAAAATAATTTTTTGTACAATTTTTAGTAAAATTTACTGTTTTTGTTGTATTATACAGGGTGTCAGATTCGATATGGACGACCCAAC